>NC_052057.2:93806707-93871707 GCF_903992535.2 Arvicola amphibius
CTGTTAGTTCATTTTATTGTTGCAGAAGGGTTTTCTGCTGGTTTCCTAAATAAAAACAACTCTATTCAAATCCTGACTAACCCCTACTAACCTTACTGCTGACACATCAGACAGGCCACGACAACACGGACCCTCCAGGAACTATTAAGGACATGAAAACATATCGTTTCAAATCAGTTTGCTTTGCTTTTTGTTTGTTTGTTTTGTTTTTTGAGACAGGGTTTCTCTGTGGCTTTGAAGCCTGTCCTGGAACTAACTCTTGTAGACCAGGCTGGGCTCGAACTCACAGAGATCTACCTGCCTCTGCCTCTGCCTCCTGAGTGCTGGAATTAAAGGTGTGCACCACCATCGCCTGGCTCAGTTCGCCTTTTTTTCCAACTACTAATGTGTACCAAACTGCAACAGCCTCCAGCTGATCTGCCTGGTGTAGAACTTAGCTTCCTTCGGTCTGTGCTCAATGTTTTATCACATTTCCCTCACAATCATCATGTCATTGTCCCATTGAACAGGGGGGTGGAAGCTCATGGATGTCATCAGGTGAGTGAGGACGTTCTGGGTTCAAGGCTAATGTGCAGTATATGAGACAGTTTCAATAGACACACAATGGAGTTTCCGCTGCTTGTTATACATAAAGTCTTCTCCCTAGATTTTGAAACGTTCCCTAAATTGGTCTCAGATTATTGGATCAATAAAAAGTCATCTCCTCAGTCCGGAGGACTTACGACCATGCTCATCACTGACTCTCTATCTTCCTTCTAATTGGCCTAACTTGTTCCCTCCACACTCTTCCTTGAATGCTATCCATTTTCTAACATAATACATATTCCTCAATGTCAAATACTTACTTTTATATATTCTTTCTATAGCAATTAAAAAGGGCATACTAGGTACTCCATTCTTGTTGTGCCAAAGACCCTAATGTGGGCCAGGGAGATGGCTCATAGTGCAAAGTCTTGCTGCCAAACCTAACAATCTGAGTTCAAACCCTGGAGCCCACATAGTAGAAGTGGGAACCAAGTCTCCATGCTGTCTTCTGACATTCTTTCACCTTCATGATCTGAACACGTTTGAAGGTAACAAGCCAATAATCTTGCTCCGCTGGCCATTTCCCCCAGTTTCGGCTTGTTTCATGACTCCTGTGACCGCGTTCATCATGTTCAGATGATGAACCGCGTGATGGAGGCCTCTCATTGGCTAATAAAAGAAACTGTGCCTGGCCCATTTGATTGGCCAGCCCTTAGGTGAGTGGAGTAGACAGAAACAGGAAGAAAAAGTGAGGTAGATGGCTCAGTCAGATGCCACGCCTCTCCTAAGTGAGATAGACCACCATACCTCTCCTCAGGGAGAGACATGCACGAAGTTCCAGCCCAAGATGGACGTATGCTGAATCTTTCCCGGGTAAGACACCGCTCGTGGTGTTACATAGATTATTAGATATGGGTAGTCAAGATGTGAGTAAGAGGCTGAAAATAATGGGCCAGGCAGTATTTAAAGAATACAATTTGTGTGTTGTTATTTTGGGGTATAAGCTAGCCGGTGGCTGGGAGCCGTGGCTGGGAGCCGGGTGGGCAGGAACGCAGCCCGCAGCACCTCACTACAGAATGGCGCCAACGTGGATAACTGAATCCACAGAAAGCCTGAGAAAGCTGGGAAAGACTAGAGTAAAGCATATTTTCTTGATAACAGCAATTTCTCGGGTCTGAGCAAGCGCTTCTCATCTAAGAGAGGCTTCCTGACTCAGCTTCAGCTGCAAAACATTGCAGCTCTTTTTAAGAGGTTCGGCCTACAAACACTTAAATGCTGTTGATGAAAATTAACTGCATGCTTTTCGGTTTTAAGCCGTAGCAGGAAAAAAGCTGTGTCGTTTTAAAATGCCAGCTTTTCTGGGCCGTCCTGCCAGGGCAAACTCTGACTCTTTCAAGCAGGCGGTCCTGACTATGGAGCTTTGAGTGTTGTTTAACCACTGTTGCAGCTTGCTTGCTGGCAGGGACCTTGAAACACTGTAGGAATTATGGCAATGAATGTGCTCTGGCCAATATCTCAGCCACAAGGCCAGAATCACAGAAAGCTAAGGAATGGGCTGGATCTAGCTGTCCAAAGTCACGGCTTTAGTCCTACCAATATTGTTTGGTAAATTAAAGACTCACTGTGGTCACAAAAGAGAGATATATCTCGAAAAAAAAAAAAAGAGAGAGAGATACAGTAAAAGAAAAATTCAAAGTCGAAGAAAATGTCTAAAGTGGTTTACCACTGTGTTAAAAATATATGCAGGCTAAAGGTTTAAAGTTCTTAAAAAGTAAAAAAAAAAAGAAAAAGAAAAAAAAGGAAGTTAGTTTGTTGTGATGGTACACACCTTTAATCCCAACACTTGGGAGGCAGAGTAGATTGACCTCTGACTTCAAAGTGTGGCAGCACACAACCTTTAATCCCAATGCCTGGGAGGCAGAGACAGATCTCTGTGAGTTCTATGTGTGGTAGCATACGCCTTTAATCCCAGCACTTGGGATGCAAAGGCAAGTGGATCTCTGAGAGTTCAAGGACAGGCCTGGTCTGCAGAATTATTCCAGGTCAAAGAAATACAGAGAACTTGTCAAAAATAAAAAATAAAAGTAAAAATAAACGAAATAGAGGTTAAAATAAAGCCGTACAAAG
Organism: Arvicola amphibius; assembly: GCF_903992535.2. Lineage (NCBI taxonomy): Eukaryota > Metazoa > Chordata > Mammalia > Rodentia > Cricetidae > Arvicola > Arvicola amphibius. The sequence continues at coordinate 93,809,360 of NC_052057.2, forward strand.
ATGGAAAATACACAAAGAATCTTGATGTTGTATACTATTATGCTCTCTTTGAATTGTTTGAATGCTGAGGAAGGAGCAACAGCTGCTAAAAGATATTTGTTTGTAAATGCTGCTGAACTAATCCAAGATAGATATTTTGAAAATACCTTGACTTCAGAATTTGGATCTAAGGATGTGATACTTTGGAAAAGAGATTCTTTTATTTTTACAGAAAATGAGACCGTATGGATTGCTTCTATCCCAATATGGTATGACAGATCACGACCTCCTGAAAGGTTGCTAACGAACACCTTCAGAAAATTACTTCACCCAACCGATTGACTGAGATGAACCTGGGCACACAGGTTACACCATGAAAGATCTGATTAACAGCGTCCCCATTCAGCAGGAGGAAGCAGTTTGGAGAGAAAATAACTGCGCCCATGTTCCCAAATATTGTTTATAAATGTTGTTTTACATTTAAAGGGGGAGATGATATAGATATAAATAAGTTGGATTGTTGTGAATCTTGGTTAATGATATTAATTTAAGGTCAATCTTGTTATATGTATTTTCTGATCCTGATTAAGGTATTGTGATTGTGTAGTTCATTTTAAAAATGTATGTATAACTAGGAAATATAGGTTAATGAATAATCATTGATAATAGTCAAGCTTGTAGTCATTTTAGTTATTTTCTAGTTATATAGAGATATATATTAGTTAGATAGGCATTCCTAATATCTTTCAAAGACTATAGAATATTGTATTTAAATGTTTTAATAATTTAGGGCTTTTCATGACAATGAGACACGTCCTGCTCCTGGCAGCACCAATCTACTTCAAGATGATGGGCATCGAAGAGGATCCTTATGGAGTTTGATAGCCATTTGGGGCAAGAAACTGCTCTTGCCTGGACTATTGCATAAACTGGACATAGAGAACCTCAGAGAGAGGACTGCTGAACTTGCCTAAAAGTGAGATGATCTTTCGGGGTGTCCTGATTCATGGAAAGAGTCTGTAAGACATTCTGCAGGACACAGCAGATACTGACTGAACTGCCTTCCGAAATTTCCTACTTCATGGAAATGTCTCTGGATACTATGGGCCTGTAGGCCAAAGATGGATGCCCCAATGATAGAGAGGAATTTTGGGTGACTGTCCAGGCAAGTGAGATGTCTCTGTGATTTCTAGAGATTTGTAAGTTGCTTACTTCTCATTTACTTAGGTAATATTATATCCTTCTGGAGTCTTGATGGAGTTGAAGAATAGATAGATAGTTATAGTTTTCCTTTGTTATATAAAGATAAAATAGATATAAATATTGTAACTTGATAACTTACTTGATAACTGTTTTATTATATTAATTTTACTATGTTAAAGTAAAAGCCTTTTGGTTTAACAGAAAAGGGGAAATGATGGAGGCCTCTCATTGGCTAATAAAGAAACTGCCTGGCCCGTTTGATGGCCAGCCCTTAGGTGGGTGGAGGTAGACAGAAACAGGAAGAAGGAAGTGAGGTAGATGGGCTCAGTCAAGATGCCACGCCTCTCCTAAGTGAATAGACCACCATACCTCTGCCTCAGGGGAGAGACATGCAACGAAGTTCCAGCCAAATGGACGTATGCTGAATCTTTCCAGATAAGACACCGACTCGTGGTGTTACAGAGATTATTAGATATGGGTTAGTCAAGATGTGAGTAAGAGGGCTGAAAATAATGGGCCAGGCAGTATTAAAAGAATACAATTTGTGTGTTATTTCGGGTAAAGCTAGCCGGTGGCTGGAAGCCGGGTGTGGGGAAGCCGCCCGCAGCTCCACACTACAACAGCGGGCAGGGAGTATCACAAAGCGGAGGCCGCTTTCCTCTTTCTGCTGTTGTCCAGCAGCAGTGCCAGTTGTCTCACGGCTGCCAACACTGAGATGCTGCCTGTTAGGATGTAATTTCGGGACAGCACTGTTCCCAGGTGTCCCTAATGGACGGACGGAGTGAACACGCAGAAAGCACAGTTTAGCCCCTTCACCGTATGTGGGTTCTGACGTTTCAATCCACCTCAGGTTCCTTACTCCTTCCTCCCACACTCCGATATCCTACTCCAGGCTGCTGTCACTAAGGCTCCCCAAATAGATATGCTCGGCTCCCAACTCTCCCTGAACACAAGAATGCCCTCTTTACACTATCTGAGCTCCAACAGTCGACACAGGGCCATCAGCACTGTTAGTTCCGGCACCACGTACCAACCACACTGTGTTGTCTTTAATTTGTGGCAAGTGGCTCTGGACAACGCACACAAGATCTTTCCATGAAAAAGTTAGTAATTTTGGTCACCCTTGATTCTAAAGAAAGAAAATAATGAAAACCCAGAAAGGAACATGAACCGATGACAAGCCCGCTTGGATGATGCTACACCTGACCTGTGCTAAAAGGCGGCAGAAGTCCATCTTCCCGCCTCCCACTCGGGACTCCAGGCTTAGACCCTCTGACATTAAACACCACCACAGGAAATGCATTGCAAGTCATAAGCTAGTTGCATATAATCTTTTGAGTTTCAGTGTTGCAACTAGTTTAATGTAGAGTCCTGAAGTCCATTAAACCTTTACCCAAAAGAATTCAAAGAACTTCAAAATCAACTTAAAACGGTGCATATTTCCTGAGTACAGAAGCACAGCCACAGCTAACTATTGCAACAGTAATAGAAGTACGTTCTGAGAAGCACACAATTTAATACATACTTACCGCGACGTGGTATTTGACGTAGTAGTGAATGAACCAGAGAGGCACAAGTATGTGGGAGAGACAGTGAAGATACTGGACCGGTATGTCTTAAAGATCTGGGGAAAGCCACAACACACAGAATAAACAAATACGCTCTTTTTAAATTTTTAGATTTATCTATTTTATGTGAATTAGTGTTTTGTCTGAATGAATGTATATATGCATGCCTGGTGCCCTTAGAGGTCAGCCAGAATCAAGCATTGGCTCCCCTAGAACTAGAGTTATAGACAGACAGGCTTTGAGCCACCATGTGGGTGCTGGAAACCAAACTGGGTCCTCTGCAAGAGCCAAGTGGTCTTAAGTACTAAGTCACCTCTCCAACCTCATCCACCCCTCATTTTTATTTTTCACTATTATTTTGAGACAGGGTCCTGCTTTTTGGCCAAGGCAGACCTGTCCTTGAACACGCAGCAATCCTCCTTACTCAGCCTCTGGAGCTGCTCTGATTATCAACATGCGTTACTTACTGAGCCTTGCATAAGATACCTCATTTTCCAATGTGTGTGCAACAAAAATCAAACAAAACCAAAAAAAAACCCACCACCACAAAGAAAACAGCGTGGTACTTACTTTAGAAACTTCTAAATGAAATATACTTCCTGACAGACTGGGGCTAACCTACCTACTCTAGTATTTTCACTGACTCTGGGTCTTCCTATAGAATATTCACAGACTCCAGAGCTAACAAGGCTTAGGATGAGCAGCATTCTGCAAGACTGCAAGACAAGGTTTAGGATAAATAGCATTCTGCAAGATATAAAGCATTCATGTTCAAGAAAAATGGAAGACTTTACTAAAATACGGGTGTTCTAAACTCACTGAGATCTCTTCTGACATGTCTTTTTAAAACGGAAAGTCAAAGGACAAAAAGGGACTTTTCTATGGCATCCCGATTGACTAAAACACACCCGTTTCAGGAGAAGGACAACCTAGAATCTATGTATTATAGCAAATTATTATAGAAGAAAAAATCATTCAAAGTAAAGCAAGACAAAATCCAACAATTAAATCACTAGCTAAGTTTTCAACTTGCCACCAGTGACTGCTAATGTCAACATGTAATGTCAGATACACAAGGAAGAGATAGCGTGAATTTTAGTGTGGAATTTTACCACCTTAAGTATGTGATACCCTTTTACACTGATTTCCATTGCACTATACTTGGTAACATAGTAAGAAAGTAGATTACATGTGGATTTCAACATGAATTTCTTCAAGTGACTAGGAGAAAAATCCTTCAATTATTTTTTAATGTTTCTCTTTCCTCACATTTAAAATGAGAATCAGTAACTGTTGTTACCATTTAGGAATAAAGAAATGAAGAAGTAAATGCATTCAAAAACTTCAGAATACTAGGTTCGAAGACGGCACGAGCCCACTATTACTTCTTATTATTACTGGAAGTAACTGAAAGCAATCCCCACACAGTATTCACTACTGATGTGACTCGATTAACAGACTCAAAGACAATAGCCCTTAAAATACCCTTAAAATAAAAACCAGTCCTAGAATGGATGATTTTTCTGCCTGGCAAGGTCGAGGAATGCAGCTGAAAAGCAAACCGTGCTCACAGTACACAGAGAGGCACAGAAAGGGGGCTCTGGCGTCTGACAAAGCACACCGAAAGAAACCTGTCTTCTGTGGCGATCCCTGCGGCTGTATCACACCAGCAAGCCCTCTGGCAGCTGAGTGCGGAGTCAGCCGGTCTCTACAACCTCAACCTTACAAATCGCGTCCGTGCTCTCAAATACTAAGACAACAGCCGGTGAACACTAGTGAAGTCTGGCCTGTTACTCTGCGGAAAGGTGTCTACAACCGAAAGAACAGCATGTGCTTAAAACCCAAGGGCGGACTTCTCGGTACACCTGACAGCCCAACAAGGGTCATCATCCTCCCGAGGCCAACACCTCCTGGACTCAGAGCTCTGCGCAGGACTCTGGGGAGGTGACCTGAGACCCGAACAGACTGTCCCTGGGGGGGTCCTCCGGGGTATGGACAGGGTGGAGCCTTGATGGGACTGAGAGGAGCGCTGGTCGGGGTGGCCGGGCTGCAGCCGGGCGTGGGAACTCACCACTTTCTTCCACCCGGCCCCGTCCCGCAGAAAGTTATTCCAGAAAACCCTCCAGGGGCCCACATCTTGCGCGGGTGGCAACACGGGCTCCCGGGGGCTCAGCTCCTGGTCCTTCAGCCATCGTCTCCTCAGCTCCCGCAGCTGCTGCAGCCGCAGCTTCTCATCCGGCGTGTACCCCGTCATGTTGCCGGCGAGCTCGCTCAAAGGGACGCCGCGCAGGCCCGAACCCGGGGCCGGTCACTCAGGCGCGCTCCCCGCTCCGCAAAGCGACCTTGAAGACACCTGGGAGCGGCGCGTTGTGATGACGTCACACCAAACCGGGGCTGGGGCCGGGGGAGCCGACTCCTTCGCGGAAGTTTGGCTCTGCTCATGCGCAAAGCTCTCTCTGGCCGGTCCTGGTTTTAAGAACCCGGATTAAGAGCTAGCTCGGGAAGGTCCCTTAGTTATTGAACTAATGGGGACGGGGAGGGGAGGGAATAGGACGTGTGAGAGGTCCCGGGGCTGGAGTTCAGAGAAGAAGAACTTGTAGGGGAGGGGGCTGGAAAAACTAGGACGCGAGTTTTCCGAACCTCTGCCCCGCCCCCTGGAATGCCTCTCTTCTTGACCTAGAGACGTCCAAGCTCAGTTTCAGCCCACGTGTATCGGTTTCTTCCCTCGTCTGTACTGCAGAAATAAAGAAGACTCTATTTGGGAGAATTACATAGGCTCGTTCACTCTTTGATCCAGCCGTCCCACTTGCAAAAATCCCAAAGGTATGTGGTAAAAAGTTGCAGTGGTATGCACGAGTATTCATCACGACACAATTTGTAATATCAAACCTTTAGAAATCATCTCCCAGATTCCTCAATAGAGGATTAGGGCAAGTTTAGGGTACTGTAAATCCCTGGAATGCTGCAGCCATTGTGTAGATAAGCTTTCTACTTACAACTGTGGTCCGTGACCCCTACAATCTATTGTTAAAAACAAAACAAACAAAAAAACCCACCTACATCCAGTAGAAAGAAGAGTATATGGTATGCTACCTTTCATCCAAAAGAAGATGAGTAGTCGCGACACCTATACTATATATATATATATATATATATATAATATATATATATATATATTTCTCCTGAAGAAGTTTTTAAAGTAATATAAATGAAAACTAATTTTGTTCGTTTTTTGGAGCTAGGGTCTGGTGTTGTGAGGCTGGCTTTAACTTGCCTATTTAGGGGGAGGCTGGGCTTGAAGTCTTAATTTCTCTGTCCCCACTACTCATGAGCTTGGATACACCAGTATGTTTAACTTGGAAACAACTGCTTTTGGTGGAAGAGTTGGTCCTGAGGTCATAAGAGCAGGAGAGCTCTCCCTGCTCCTCATCAGCGGCAGCACTCGGGACAGTGGTCCTTATTCCTCACCTGCGCAACACAGTAGAGCTGGTCCCAAAGGTGTAGGCATGGAGAAATGACTGAGGAGTTGAAAGCTGGAGAAAGGGCCCTGCCCCTTGGTTAAAGTGGTAAGGGTTGAACTAGCCAGGGCAATGCTGGAGAGCTCACCTGGAGGCAAGACAGGGGAGAACTGGTGGGCTGACCAACCCTGCAACTATCCAAGCCCAGAACCAGGGTTACATGTTGGCTCCACTCCAACATCCACCCCATCTGTGATCTGCTAAAACACGGGAGTAAGAGAAGGTTGGAGCAATGTCATCTCCACAACACAGGACAGCAACAGGATGTCCAGAGAGGGCCCAGCCATCAATGATGCAAGAGAGGACCAGGCCAAACCAATGATTCTTTGCAATAAATCCTGCATGTAAAATGTATAGAAAAAGGGGTTTGGGTGTGTGACTCACTGTGTCAACTGCAACTCCCATGAGTGAGATTTTCCCCTTCTTCCTTCTATTTTTTTCCTTTTTTTATCTTAAACTTTATTGGGGGGGGTGGAGGTGGGATGGAGGCATGATGTGAAAGACACAAAGAATAAATTTAAAAGTGATTGAAAAACCAGCTGCTTTAAAACAGCAACAATATTACCTGGGGAGGATAGGATAGAGACATAAGTAGAAGCTAGAAGGTTGTAGAGACGACTTAGCGCTTAGGAACACATACTGCTCTTTCAGAAGACTCGAGTCAGAAGAATCTGTTTATTTACATTGTGGGGCTTCTGGAAACAGCTCTTCAGGAGACAGGAGCCATAAGTCTCTCCTGAGCGCACATACCACTAGAACAAATTACGAGAACTTTCCAAGACTAGTAGATCACAAGCAGTTTCCCGAGTGAGTTTAAGATATAAAATACATCACATGCACAAAGTCAAATATTTTATTTGTTATGCCCGGATCACAGAGTTCCCCCCCAAAACCAACTAGGAGACTGAGTCCTATATGTGAAAACAAAGAGCCTTTATTTTCTCTCTCTCTCCCCTCTCTCTCTCTCTCTTCTCTCTTTCTCTCTCTCTCTCTCTCTCTCTCTCCTCTCTCTCTCTCTCTCTCTCTCTCTCTCTCTCTCTCTCTCTCTCTCTCTCTCTCTCTCTCTCTCTCTCTCTCTCTCTCTCTCATTTTTTGATACAGGGTTCTCTAGCTTTGGAGCCTGTCCTGGAACTAGCTTTTGTAGACCAGGCTGGCCTCGAACTCTCGGAGATCTGCCTGCCTCTGCCTCTCGAGTGCTGGGATTAAGGCAGGCGCCTCTACTAACCTGCTGAACCTTTATTCTAACTCAAGTTCACAACTGGAACTCTTTGTGTGTCCAACCTATTGGTGGTGCTCGGAGAGACCTGAGCTCAGATGGGGTTGGGTATTTATCATAGCAAAGGTAGGGATGAGGGATTTCTAAGGTTCAGGACCCCTGATTGGCTGACATTTGTCTAGGGGTGTCCTGGTAAGAAGCAATGGGTGTGTGCTGGCAGTGATTCTATTTATAATGGTTTGGAATGTTAGGAATGTCCTGTTCCTGGGTGGTGCCTGATGGTCTCAGTTCGTGGTCTTTTTTGGAACCAGGTATTGTCTTAGGGTAAACTACTGAGACTCGGGCCTCTATTGAACTTGTCATGACTGGGTCCTACATTTTTAATACCTCATTTTTGACTATTGGATGGTCTTAGGAACCAACTCATTATTTTTGAAATTGATAAGAAAAAAATACTTTTTCTAGTTTTCTGTACAGATTGCCTTTTACGGGTAACAAAGAGCTTATGGGGACATTTCTTCAAAGAAGTACTTAATTTGTAAGCAGGAAGAGCTGGCAGGCCATTCTGAAACTCTTCATCAGCGCAAGGATTTGTAACTGGGGCTGCTCAACGAGACCTGCGCCTTCTTGTGGACAGCTGTCTTGTTGCCTATAAAACCAGCCTTGCCAAAGTCTGGAACTGACTCCTCTGTGAGGGCAGGCGTGAGGTGGAGAAAACAGTCAGTGCGTTAGCAATCGGTGTGTGATAGGTCACTTGGACTCGCTGTATTCCTTTCTTTTAAACTTTTTTTGTTACACTTGCAATTACCTTAAAGTTTTGTTTTTAAATCTGTGCCTTAAAGTATTGGGCCATTATTTAAGCTATTATTAATCTCCGTGACCTCCATGTAGAACTTTTCTTTTCTTTTCTTTTCTTTTCTTTTTTTTTTTTTTTTTTTTTGGTTTTTCGAGACAGGGTTTCTCTGCAGCTTTAGAGCCTGTCCTGGAACTAGCTCTTGTAGACCAGACTGGTCTCGAGCTCACAGAGATCCGCCTGCCTCTGCCTCCCAAGTGCTGGGATTAAAGGCGTGCGCCACCACCGCCCGGCATGTAGAACTTTTCTTACCTACAGATACACACACACACCACACCACACACCACAACATAGTTAATCCTCAAGTAAGAATAATCCCCGGTCCTAAGACTGGGATGGGGTGTCCCCTTCAAGGAAGATTCTGGCCACCGGTGGATCGCACACAGAGCGGCCCCAAATAGCTTAAGCTGTCCTTTATTTTCTTTATTTATACTTTAACAAAGTTTTTTTTTCCTACCAGGCTTACGTGAACAGTTTTATTATTGGCTCCTATTTTTGACTTTTTAAGAAATACATCATATTTTAAGGACTATATTGTATTCATTACAAAAGCCCCATCGTTCTCCCTTATGCTTTCCCCAAATACACGTTCCAACCGTCCATATCCTTATTCTAGACAGAGTTCAGAACATTGCAGGCTTTAACTAGATACCAAGCCAAACACATCCTGAGTCCTAAGCATTTAGTACTGAATGGGGCTCTCGGGAATTAGTCTCAGATCACAACATGTCAGGGGCTGAAAACGCCTATATACCAAGTTATCTGATAGGGCCTGGAGGAGATGCCCAGTACAAATCCCGGATAGTTTTGTGTTTAGTGAATGAACGTGAAAGGCAGGAGCAAACTGACTGGAAATAGAGAAAGAAACAAACCAGGCCACAGTTACATTGGATTTAGGGCCGTCTTGAATCTAGTATCCATAGATTCTCTATAAATGACGCTTACAAGAATTACAATTTTCAGCTGGTGTGGTGGCGCCACACCTTTAATTCTAGCACTCAGAGGCATAGGCAGGCAGATCTCTGTGAGTTCAAGGCCGCCTGGTCTACAGAGCTAGCTCAGGACAGGCTCAAAGCTACAGAGAAACCTGTCTTGAACAGGCAAAAAAAAAAAAAAAAAAGAATGACAATTTTTAAAACGAATTGAATCCTTGGTTCAACTTTGGGTTTTATAATTCTCAGTGTACAATAAACTACTTCCCACATTGATAAATTAGTAAGTAAATAATAATAATAAATGACATCATGTTTTCAAGAAAATACAATTCTTCTGCCACTGGATACTACCACCGTGTCCCATTCCTTCCCAATGACCTCAGGCTGAAAAGAAAGGAGAGAGAGAGAGGAGAGAGAGAGAGAGAGAGAGAGAGAGAGAGGAGAGAGAGGGTCTGTTAAGACAGACTCAAACTCAGATGGACTGCAGAAGTGAGCTAACTTCCAGACTGTCCCACCATGATGGCACTCCTATCTGGAAAGTTATAAATACAGCCAGAAGTGGGGGTTTGTCAAAGAACCTCGGTAGCCACGCCTGCAAGCCCTGGGAAAGGTATATGGCTTAGCGGGCAGAGAGAAGAAGCCAGACAATGAAAAATGAAAAGGTGTCCCTGTATAGTAACTTGCTTGACTTTGTGTCCTGTTTGAGAAAGGGTCTACACTTCCAACTGTGTTTTTAAAGCACAGAAGAGAATTTGGTTTTTTCCCTGGCAATGTGTGTTAGAGCAAACAAGAAGACGAAGTCATGGATTTCATGGGGGTGTAAGAAGGAAGGCTAATCTGATGGCAATGATAAGAGATCGAGGGCTCCACATCACAATCTTCTCCCCTTCAGAAGAGCCTTGGGTCTTCACTTTAGGAACTTGCTCAAGCCAAATGACTGAACATGTGGTTAGTTTTTATAATTCTTTTAGCTCCCATAAATTCTTCTATCTTATTCTTTAGTTAAAAAAATGTATCACCCCACAGGTCAGTAAGATGTCTCAGCAGGTAAAGTGCTTGCAATGCATGCCTGAGTTAAATTTAAAGAACCCACATGTGGTTGTTTCCATGAGAACGGACCCCAGTCTTAGGCATTTAAACACTTGGTGGTTTTATCTGGGAGGTTTCAGTGGTTCCAGCCTAACTAGAGGAAGTGTGTACTGGGGGTGGGCTCTGAGCTTAGAAAGCCATGCATTACTTGCAGTTTCCCTCTTTCTGCTTCAAGCTGACCATTTAAGCTGTCAGCTTCTTGCTCCTGTGCCATGCTTGTCCCCACCATGATGGACTCTACCCTCTGGAATTATAAGGCAAAACAGTCTTTCTCCTGTAAGTTACCTTGGTTATGGTGTTTAACACCGCAATAGAAAAGTACTTCATCAAGTAAAGGCGCGCAGGGATGGGGGGTGGGGTGGGGAACTGACTGCCCAAAGTTGTCCTCTGCTTGCCACATGCAAGAATTTGTCTTCCCTCTTCTACGCAGGAAAAACACTGTTAGCTCCTTACATAGAGGTGTCCCCATTGCTATAGAGGAATTAATGGCCAGCAGGGAATACGAAGGACCGATGGAGTGGATAGGTAAACATAATACAGACCTGCAAGAGTGACACATCGTAGCCGGTGGCTACTTTCATCCTAGCTACCCAGGCTCAAAATAACCACACAGAAACTGTATTAATTAAATCACTGCTTGTACTTATTTATCTCTAGCTTCTTATTGGCTAGCTCTTACATCTTAAACTAATGCATTCCTATTAATCTGTGTATTGCCAGGTGGCTGTGGCTTACCAGCAAGTTGCCAGTGTGTTTCTCCTGTGAGTGGCTACATGGTGTCTTGCTGACTCCGCCTACTTTCTCCCCAGCATTCAGTTTAGTTTTCCCCCACCTAGCTCTATTCTGTCCTATCACAGGCCAAAAACGCTTCTTTATTCATTAACCAATAAAAACAACACATATACAGAGGACCTCCCACAGCAACAAAATAATGCTGTGAGTCATCAAGCATTTGGGAGGCAGAAACAGGAGGACCTGCAAAATTCAACCATGGGGCCCCATCTAACAGCTGGAGGGTCTGGCAAATGGAATTCAGTTTTTTCTAGTGAGAATTATAAAATGGATTTGGAAAACAAACTCTCTCTCATTGGCCGTTGTCTCTCTCTGCCCCGTGGACAGTATTTGACCTTTCTTGTGATGTCAGCAAATGTGTTTGTTGAGCTGTATAAACTCAATGCATTTATACCAAGCATCTGCGTCCCGTGTCCCTTTCCATTCTGTGAAAACTGCACCTTATTTTATAGATAAATGTCTGAGTCCATGGATGGGGGTGAGGGGAGACGTGGGAAAGGAGACAAGCAAAAAAAAAAAAAAAGATAGTCATCCATGCATAGGGAATTCAATAAGTAACTTTTGAAAGTTGATTGAGTATATCCCACACTCAAATAAATCAACGCAGGAATTTAGAATTGGAATTCATTTATCAGTAGGCTGAATAACACCAGGGAATGGTCCACTTGCCACCGATCCCATGCCAGCCCGGTGCTAGGGGTCCAAACTAAGGCCTTGACATGCTAGGCACCTGCAGTCTCACTGAGTTACATCCACCTCCCCCATCCTTTCATTTTTTTTTGAGACAGAGCTTGCTGTGTAGTCTACCCACTCATTGAACTCATGCAATCCTCTTGCCCTAGGCTTCCGAGTGCTGGGATACACACTGTGCCATCACACACCAGCTAACCCTGGTGTTCAAAGACTCAAGGATAGGGTCTTACAGTGCCTCTGTGCGTTTATGGCTAGTGGAGTCCACTAGGTGGCACTGTTTAAAAGCATCACAAAGCCGTAGAGCAGCAAGGCTTTCGATGGACTGCAAGCTCCTTCCTTCCTGCCTTTTGGAGAATTTAGGGCACTTTGTTACCAGTTGTAGCTGATTTTCCTAAAACATCATTGAGGCAGTAATTTAATCTTTTAGCATGACATGGAAATGTTTTGGTAAGATAATTCAGCCTAAAATTTCTTAAAAGAGAGTTAGTATCTTATTTGAACAAATCGTTGAAAATAAAAAAACCTGCCCCGAAATGACAGCCTGTCGCCCAAAGTGCAGCATCAGCAGCTGGGACTCAGAAGGCAGCCCAAGCTGTAAATTTCCCTTGCTCAAAGTGGATTTTAAAGCCAACACAGATTCTACTTTCTGTTTTTTTCTAGGCTCTATTTTGAGACACGCAGTTTGAGATTCCTAAGGTAATCTGCTAAGTTATATGGATTCTGTCAACTCCAAATGAGTCCAAAACACCCAATTAAAAATACTCCCTGTAACCAAAATATAATTACAATAAAAGCTTCAAAGCCAGCATTTAATAAGCATTGCCATCAAAAGGCAAACCCACCACTGCTGATGAGACAGAAGAGGGGCACGCTGTCTCTCTCCTATCTACGCATCCGTTCACGCAGGTGTCCTGTGGCCCAGGTGTGGGTGCATAATGGGAATTTGAACTGGGAAGATGGTTCAAAGGATGATACACTTGCCATTCTAGCCCAAAGGCCAGAGTCTGGGTCATTAGAACCCAAGGAAAAAGCCATACAGGCATGATGCTTGTGGTTAATCCTAGCACCCTGAACTCGGACACAGGGCAACACTGCACCAAGCTGGCTAGCCCGGACTAGTCAGCTCAGACAACAAGCACACATACACACAACATTTGCAATACAGACGCCAAAGGAGGGTTCATCTGTAACAAATGAGAAAGTAGAGCAATTAGAGAACGGTCCCTGACTCCACCTTCTTCCCTCTGTCCAAACCGTGGCAGGTTCCCTGGGGACCAGTGATGGAGCTCCCGTCATTTCCATTCTCACCATCCCATAGGCAAATTTGATGGTGACACTGATTTGCCTTCCAGCAACAAAGGAGGTTGAAACGAGAGCATCTACTCCTGCCCTCTCCCAGGATTCTTCATGTACTAAGTGGAGCCCCTACCCCGCCATTCCACGTCACTCAACAGTCCCAACCGTATCAACAACTGTTGAGTGAGAAATCTTGAGTATCGGGGTCTGGCTAGAGGGGACCTCCCGCCAGTGCTGTGCTCGCGTTAACGACCTTGGAAAAGCTCATTGAAAACACTTTCCTTTCTTGTTCTTCCAACACTGTGGAAGCCACAGACTTCTCACCTACTAAAACCGAAGTCCAGAAACAGCTACATAGTCCTCTGTGGGGTTTCTCTGTGTGGGGAGTTAGAGTGAGGGGTTCAGAGCCAAGGAGTTAGGGTTGGCTAGGCTGATGGGTAAATAATTCCACCATTGGCCACAATGATTAGATTTCACTTTCACCTTAACTAACTAGAAAACCAGGCAGAATGCATGGAGCCACGGGTTAAAGACATTGGCAGGTGTGGGTCTGTGGTACAAAACAGAAGGAAAGAGGGGAGGTGAGACCACAGTCAATGCTGTGCTGAACCAAGTTTCTAGATTGAACCACAGGAAGAGAAATTCCAAACCAAGCAAAACAGAGTCATTAAGTTTCACAGACTACGGCTGAAATTCGAGGAGACAATGACAGCGGGACTCCCTCTCAGACAGGAAAGGCAGCAGAGAGCTCAAGACATCCTAGGAGAAAACGTTCTGAGCAGATGAGAGGAAGCTTCTGATTGAATGAATGAAATGAATCAATGAATGAATGAGGATTCAGAGAGGTCAAAAGTAAAAGGACCAAAGCACATGCCTGTGTTAGTTACTTTAGCATCATGTGACAAAATGCCCATCAGAAACTGCTTTGGTCAGGAGAGGCAGGTCTGAGCGTCATTTTCAGAGATTTGTGGTGGCATCATGGGGCAAGGAGCAGCACTGACTAAGGCAGTGGAAGTGTGTGCCAACAGCTTGCCTACGTGGTGGTGACCAGGAGGCAGAGAAAGCATGTGGGGCACAACCTGCTAAAGTCCTCCTTTAGTGGCTTACTTCCATCAGCTGGACTGGCGTCCGTAGGACCCACAGATACAACCAGAATCAAGGTTCAAGTATGAACAACAAGACTCATTTTTTTCCTTGTTGCTCAGAAAATAAAGCAACATTAATTTATTCAAATGAAAGTAGGGCACTTATCTTTTACAACAAAACACAAATCTATGGACTAAAAAGGATGCTGGAGTCAATCTAAAATAATGATAAACAGAGTGACTGACCTCCAAGATCTCATCCAGCCCTAAGACTCTGTTTATTATTCCAGAAGTTCTGGAATTATCCAGATGTTGTCTTAATTCTAGTCAAATAAATTAATGTTTCATTTATTAAAACTATTGTAAATATTGCATTAGCATTGTTGTGTTCAAGCAAGCAATATCATAGCCCTGATGAAAACACATAAGGGGCAGGAATGATGCCTACGGTGTAGCTTGTTCCTCTTATTGGGAGCATTCCTCATGGACATAAGAAGGGAGGCTCACGGAATTTCACATACAAGTTACAAACTCTCACGACAAGGTTCTGTATGAGGAGGCTGGAGATTACCTAAGCATAAGCAGTTTCTGGGGAAACCAAGAATCATTGATGGAGCTGCCTGCAAATTGTGCCGGAAGTGGAGCGATATAGCTGGTCTGGCACATCTGTGCTGAGATGAGCTTCCTGAGTTAAACTGCCTGTCACCACACTCCAAATAAACTCATTGTTTCACACCAGATGACGGTTATGCAGTGCCCTGGTTAGTCCTACTGTTGTTCTGCCAACTTGACACAAGCTAGAGCTATCTGAAAAGAGGAATCTCAGTTAAGGAAACTCCTTATTAGATTCCCTGTCGGCAGCTCTGTCCAGGAACTTTTGTTTGTTTGATGGGTTGATTAAAGATTGATGTGGGAGGGCCCAGTCACCTTGGGTGGTGGGGGGTAGGGTGTGTAAGAAAGTCGGCTGAAGCCCGGCGGTGGTGGGCCGCACGCCTTTAATCCGAGCACTCCGGGAGGGCAGAGGGCAAGGCGATCTCTGTGAGTTCGGGCCCAGCCTGGTCTACAAAAGCTAGTTCCAGGACAGGCTCTAAAAAGCTGCAGAGAGAAACCCTGTCTCGAAAAAACAAAAAAAGAAAAAAAAAGAAAGTCGCTGAGCATGCCATGGACCACAAAGCCAGTAAGCAGTGTTCCTTCACGGCTTCTGGTTGCCAGGTTTCTGCCTTGAGGTCTTTGATGGTGGACTGTGGTGTGGGAGTGTAAGCCAAATGAATCCTTTCCGCCCTGAGTTACTTTGGGTCATGGTGCTTCATCGCAGCAACAGAGCCTAACTAAAACAGAGATTGGCAGCAGGAGTGAGGTGCTGCTGTGACCGATCTGACCATGGTTTGGGGGACTGTGGAAGGACCTTGGAACTTTGGGCTGAAAAGCCATTGCGTGTTCAGAGCTTACTGGGCTGTTGTGAGAACTTGGAAGGTATGAATGCTGCAGGCAACGCGGAGGATGGAGACTTGGCTGTGAAGTTTCAGACGGAACACTTGAAAGCCCAGTTAAAAGGCTTTATCAGGGGCATTAAGTGATATTTTAAATTAACACTACATGGTTCTGAAGAATCAACTGTGATTAAAAAGAGATCAAGGCGGCCACTAAAGTGAAACCTTCACCGGGACAGTTAACACTGGTTAGACGGAGCCAAGAAATGAGCTATGACTAAGAAGAGACTAGCATCGCTAGGGTGAAATATTCTGAAAGTATTTCCTCAGGGAGAGGTAAAGCCATGAGCCTCGGGGCAGCACATAGAAGAACAGAAATGAGTTAATTTAAGTTGTAAGAACGGATTAGTAATAAGCCTGGTTACTTAAGAAGCAGCTGGGGGAACAGTTGATCACTGGTCCTGATGAAAATCTCTGCCTACAGGACCCTGAACCACTTCGCGAGGATGGTGGATACACCGAAAATCTAGTCACATGTGGGAAGGTCCACTTCTGCCTAGTAGGAGGGAATATATATTGAGAAATGTCAGAAGTAGTGCTGATAAATGTGGCAAGATGGTTTGAAAGTGCAGATAAGAGACACATCATGAGGAGATCCAGGCTCCCAGAGACATAGAAGAATGTTCACATCTCACAGATGATGCGGCCCCTGAAAGGTTGTCAGAAATCCCCTCTGTGGTACATGAGTTGCATTTTACAACGTAATTTTCTCAGATAATAAATCCCAGGGTGGGGAAAGCAACAGTGTTTGGATCACAAATTGTGTAATTAGGTAGGTGATGGAGTCATTAACGGAGACAGAGACTCGAGAGCAGTTTCCCGTGAGCCGGTAAAACACTATGCATGTCCAAGAAGCCTAGGATGGGGGTGATGAGGGGAGTGATATGGGGTGCTAGGAGGCTGGGTAAGCTGTTGCCTAAGGGAGAAAGGTGGAGTAATAAAAGATTCCAGAACAGGCAAAAGAGGAAAGTTCCCAGGAGAACCTGCTAGTTATATAGTAGAATGTCTAGGCAAACAGAACAGCATCTCTCTGGGAAGCCTAAACCATAATGCCAGTAGGAAGGCAAAGCATCTTGCCAATACCTTTGGTTAGAGACCTTGAATCAGTCAGCAAAGCAGACAGGAATCATGTCTGGCTGGTGGAGGATGGGAGGCCAGCGGGGCAGGGAGGAGTCTGGAAAACATGTAGTCCTGTTCTGTCTTCTGCATTCTCATCCCCCGTTTCTGCTACCAGCAAAGAACTGCTGGAGATTCTACAATGGTGAGAGATTCCTAGCCACTTAGACTGTAAAGACTGTCTGAATAAACAGTTTGGCAGAGGCTAACCCATGAAATCCACGTGAGAGCCAGGATTTATCTCCTCTGAGCCTTCTGCCTCTGCCCGTAGTGCTCCACTGCACCATTAAGGATGTAATCGTCCTCATTGGCCCCACCGATCCAGCCTCTGCACAGCTCAGTGAGCAAAGCTGTGTGACCTGGAAGGTCAGGAAGGAAAGTTATAGCACACAGCAGAAGAAAGGATGATCACCCACTTTATCCACGGCTTCCCAGGAGCATCTTAACTCCACATCCCTCGCCCCTTACTTCCTAACCCACAACCCCTACTTCCAATTTTTGCTTACCTCTTACCCTTCCCTCTGAAAGATTTATTATTTTGCATGTGCGAGTTTTGCCTGCATGTCTGTCTGTGCATTGTGGGTGTTCCTGTGGTCTAGGAGGTCAGAAGGATACATCGGATTACTAATTGGGAATTAACGATGTTTGTGTGCCACCGTGTGGATTAACTAATTGGAATTACAGATGTTTGTGTGCCACCGTGTGGATTAACTAATTGGAATTACAGATGTTTGTGTGCCACCGTGTGGGATTCTAGGAACCAAACCCGGGTCCTCTGTAAAATAATGGATGTTCTTAATGCCAAGCCACCTCTTCAGCTATTTCTTCCCTTTCATGTGCAAGTAATTTAGCTACTTTCCCAAACCCAACCAGATTTACAAACCCCAATCCATCACACAGCCCCAGGAAATGATGCCCTGCCAGTAAGAAAAGGGCCCCTCCTAAGGAAGCAATTATGGTTGTAGGTATGAAAGTTTTGTTGCTATTTCATATGTAAATATGCAAGCATCCCTAAATAAAATAGTATTAGTTTATTTTACCTCAAGGATCCCTTAATCTCTCTGGAGAGATGGCTCAGCAGTTAAGAGCACTGCTTTGCTCTTCCAAAGGTCCTGAGTTCAATTCCCAGCAACCACATGGTGGCTCAAAATCATCTGGTGCCCTCTTGAGGAAGATGCCTGGTCCATTGTCCTCATCACCTTAGACCATGAAGCCCAATATGGACAAGTTCAACAGAACCGCCATATACAGCTTCCCATGCATGCCTCAGCATTGCCAGGGCATAAATTTCAATTTCAGTTTCAGCCCTATCTAGAAGGGGAAAAAAGACAAACCAGAAAGATTAAACAGAAACCATATGCTGTCACAAACTGAGGCTCAGCGAAAGGCTTGCCTGAGTTTGAATCCTGGGACTCATGTAAGTGAAAGATAAAGTAGAGTCCACAGAGCTGTCCTCCAACCTCCACTCAGTATGGTGTGGCATGTGTGCTCCTTACACACAATACACACCAGCAACATCACGATGAACCACGGAACTGAAGCCTAGCTCTAATGCCATGTCTTGGCCCTTGACACAACGCTGTGTATTTAAAGAACAATTTGCTTGGAAATATTTAGCTTCGAGCCATACATTCTTCAATCTGACAAACCACAGCGGCAGAAGAAGTTAAAATGAGTTTTGAGTTGAACAAAACAAACCACATAGCCCAGGGCTGCTCTCAGGGGACAGGGATAGGGAAGACTGCATGCTCCAGCACTCCAGACACAGCAGGGTCTGTGCACAGTATCTATGTGGGTTATTCTCCCCTTGGGGAGAATTAATATTTGTCCTCTTGCTGCATACCCCAGGCTGGCCTTGAATGTGTGGTCTTCTTGCCCCAGCCTCTTAAGTGTTGTGATTACAGGGCATGTGCCATTCCTCTGGGCAGGGACGGTTATTGCCATTATTGTTATTGATGATGCCGTGGGGCTCAGAAAACTGAAAACTTTGAGTTTGTCCCTGTACTGTTTTTTTCCCTTACGTTCTCCAGTGTTTCTGTCTCTCTGGCTTCTTCATTCTGCCCAGATTGGTGAGGGATCTTTTTGAATTTGAAAATCTAATTCTTGACAGTATCTGGAAAAAGCTGCTAGCAAAAAAAATAGATGCTTTTTAATTCTCTGACGCTCTAGATTTTTGACAAAAATTGTGTTGTGGGGGGTATCTACCCCCTTTTCTCTCTTCTTCCTTTCCCAACTTACTCTTGCATCTTTTTTTAATTATTATTTTCTTTTTGTGTTCAGAAAGGTCTGTCTCCAGCCTTCCAGTTTGCACGACAGCCTGACATTTCTACAACATCATTCCAGTCCTGCATTCTTCCCCCCAAGCACGGAGGTAAGGCTCAACTGTGTTTTGAGGAAAACAAGGGGCCCCCCATCCCATTTTTCCACTTTGTAGGTGGTTAGAATTTTCTGCAAAAATGCTACAGAAAATTCTTATCCCTCAAGCTAAATGCCTTAATCAATGTCTATTGTTTAATGTAAAAGATGTCCCCGCTAAGTAGTCCTACTGTTCCAAGAACAGGGTTTGTTTTCATCACTTCAGAAAAACATGTTTCCTCTCTGTAGTTCTGAAAAGTTTCATTTTCTCTTGAGTACTGCTTTAGGACAGTAAACTGTATTTGTTGCCATTGTGGGCCTGGACACCTTATTCGGTCTCTTTTAATTTTTAAACTCTCTGCCATCTGTTCCCAGCAGTGTTTAGTAACCGTTTTAAAACTTATTTGTTGACTGGTAATACTTGTAATTTGATTGCGATTTCTATCTTAGCATTTCATGTTTTGCTTTAGTTTTATTGATATCATGCTTTCATTACTCTTTCCTTTAGCACAAGGCAATTTGGGGGAAGTCGTCTTCTGTCTTTTGGGTTGTTTTCTTCTGTTTTGATGTTTCCACCCCGTTCTTAGTGGACACACTGACTTTCACTTTGCTTAAGCCGAATTTAGGCAGTGCTGTGTAACTTCTGCTCTCTATGCTCGTCTGTAGCTCTTCTTGAACATTCTCCTTGGAAATTACCTCCCATAGGAAATCTCAGGGCTAAACAGCCTCTTCCTTTCCTGAGAATAGGAAGATGGGAAGGAGGAAGCTCTTCCAGAGACCCCCGAAGCACTGGCCAGGATCCTCATGGTTTCTCCAGTTAGCCTTCCCAAAGGAGTCCTGAGCAGAGGACTCTAGAACTGCTGGTGATTTTTCAGGCAAGCAATTTATAGGCTGAAATGAATGAATGAAATTTATGCCCTGCAATGCTGAAACTTGTATGGGCAGCCCACACATATTGGGTTTCATGGTCTAAGTTGATGAGGATGACTGACCAGGTCTCTTCCTCAGAGGGCACCAGATCTCATTACAGATGGTTGTGAGCCACCATGTGGTTGCTGGGAATTGAACTCAGGACCTTGGAAGAGCAGGCAATGCTCTTAACCTCTGAGCCATTTACTCTTAGGAAAACAATCAATAAATAAACAAAACAAAAACCGAAACAACGACAATGAAGCATAAAGCAGAGGGTCAAGTAAAAACAAAGTTAGTCTGGGTTAAACTCAAGATTATTTCATGCTGACTTTAAATACGGAGTTGGTAGAGGCCGGGGAGAAGGTCCAGGGGTAAGAGGGAGGCCCTGAAGAGGTCGTCCTCAGAATCCACATACAAGCTAGATCCCATGGCATGCATCTATACCCCAGTGCTCTGGTGGGGAGATCATAGAGACAGAAGAAGCTGACGAAGCCCCAAGCCAGCTAACTGAAGTGTATTTTGCAGCAGGAACCTGCAAGAGATTCAAGGAGGTAGAAAGAGAGATCCCATTCCTGAAAGTTGTCCTCTGACCCCCATGCATGCCACACACCATGACATGCCACATAATAAATAATAAATAAATAATAAATAAATAAATGATAGTTTTTAAAATTGAAGGGTCTTCTTCTCCTGCATTTATTTAAATCATATATTTGTTTCCAAGAAATGACAAAAAAAAAAAAAAAGGGCCGAGCCACATGAAATTTTTTTCTTCCCAACACTAAAGAGCACTGACGGTTAAAAATTTTTCATATAAACAACTCCCAAATTGTCTATCACACAGTCTCATGAGATTATCAGTGGTATTAGACTGGGTTTCAGGCACGCCGCGTCCTCTCCCCAAGACTCCTCCAAAGAACATCTCGGACTCCACTGTCCTTCGCATTTATCTGACGGTGGGAAACTAATTCTTTCACTACTTTTAAGGATTGGTCCTGTGTGTTTGACTTCCGCAAGACTTAGTGTTTTCTGCTTGCGTTTAGCCACCTTTAGCCAGGAGACAGCGTTGGTGCTGGGGTGCAGGGATTTAAGCCGCACTGTTCACACCAAGAGGAGCAAAAGAGTGGATAAATCCCTGCATGCGGGTTTAATTTTGTTGCTAGGAAAAGAAAAACCCAACTAGTGTTCCGAATCCACCAGGCTCAACTCCTCGATATGCCTTCTGCGAAGAGTGATGGGTAGAAAAACAGCTCATCTTGGAGCCTGGGCCTCTCTCGGACCTCAGCTGCCTGCAAGGCTTGGGAGGCTGGGTCGTTGGAGCCTGCGGTCACACTACTCAGTGTCGCGGGATCACAGGTTCTTGAGGGCTGCTGACCTGTGTTCCCCAGCGTTTTGCTGGGGGACGTCTCTGCGTGGAGATGGGCACTCTTCTTTTCACCAGCAGTTCCAGTTCCTGCCGGTTAACAATGTGGACTGAGGCAAACCGTTGTTTCACGCCTTCTCTTTGAAAGCACACATCTGTCTTAAACACATACACTGTGTTAAATAGTGTAGTTTTTTTTTTTTTACAAGTGTCACACGCGTTCTGGATTTTAATACACAATTAGAAGCTGTATGTGGTTCTCAGTTTTTTTTTTTTTACAGAGAAAAACTCATCTGTTTCTTGAAACGTGGTTTAAGCTAACAGCGTTCCCCGTAAGGATTTATAGAGGTTAAGATCTTTATAATATTAAAAAGCCGGGTGGTTAAAATCTTGGACGTGATGGGCAGTGGGGAGGCGGGTCCCCGCTGGTATACACATCACTTATTTGCTGTGGTGACCGAATACCTAAGAAGCAGCTTGGGTGTGTGTGGGGGGAGCTGGGCTTTGGTTGAGGAAGAATCAACCCATTGTGGAAGCGAAGGTAGAGAAGTAGTGGAGTCAGGTGACTCATCACATTGTAGCCATGAACAGGAAGTAGAGGAAGAACGGGAAGTGGAGCTGGGAGAGCCACTCAAGGCCCACTACCAGAGCTGGGGGAAACAAAACGGGAGCCTATGGAAGACAGTTTTCCTTCGAAGCACAGCTAGTTAGAATGTGAAATAAGTAATCACTTTGCAAATAAGAGCACTTTCTAATTTATTTATTTATTTATTTATTACATATACAATATCTGTCTGTGTGTATGACCGCAGACCAGAAGAGGGCACCAGACCCCATTACAGATAGTTGTGAGCCACCATGTGATTGATTGGAATTGAAACTCAAGACCTTTGGAAGAGCAGGCAATGCTCTTACCTCTGAGCTATCTCTCCAGCCCCAAGTAGCACTTTCTTAAAATGCTAAAGTTTACCATATAGCAAGGATTCTCTTACCTACACAGGGGAAATGAAACCTATGTTTTAATAAGGACTCATATGTGAATGCTTATAGAAAACATTATCGTAAATATTTCCCAAGTAGAAATAACCTGAACATTCACTAACTGGTGTATTATCGTCAAGAATGGTATGTCCATACATTGATGCTATTCTAGCAATATAAAGGAATAAAGCACACATATATGCTTCAAATGAATGCCTGCCTCTAAAAAATATTGGTTAAGTGAGAGATAGGCTCTAATGCCCACATATCATATAGCACTTTAGACTTTCACTTGTAAGAACTACTCATCATAGGCAAATCAGTAGACATTGGAGATTAGAAGTTGATTGAGACTACGGAGTTGAGATAAGGAGTTTATTTGGATTGGGTACAAAGTCTCTTTTTGGAGCGATGGGAATGTCCTAAATTTGGGGGTTGCCAAGACAGCTCACAAGGCAAACATGGCTTTCTTGAAAGCCTGAGAATCTGAGTTCAGTCCCTGGAATCCAATAAAGGTGGAAGGAGAGACCTAACTTCCTGAAATTGTCCTCTGACCTCCACATGAGTACCATGTATGTATGCCCACACAAATCATACACATATAATAATGAATACAACAATTTAAAGTACTTTGTGATTTCTTTATTTCCATTTTATGTGCATGAGTCTTTTGCCAGCAAAAATGTATATGTACCACCTGTGTACCTGGTGCCTGTTGGAAGTCAGAAAAGAGGCTCAGAGGCCCTGGAAGCTGGAGATCTGAGTGGTTGTGAGCCATCATGTGAGTGCTGAAAAACCAACCTAGGTCCTCTGCAAGAGGAACAAGTGCTCTCAACTGCCGAGCTCTCTGGCCCTAGTAAATAACTCTTAAAATGTTTCTAAGATTTGTCTGTGGTTGTGGTTGCAAACTCTAAGTGCTATTTTTTGGTTTCACGTTGGGGATTAGAATTGACTAAATGGGACACTATGTTCCCATGGCTTCAAATATTTTAACATACATTCCATCAGGATTTATTTTATTAAAGTTCACAATATATCTAGCCTCAGAGCACGACCACATGTTGATAATTTTGATTAAAAGGGTCCTTTTGTTTTCTGATAAGCATACTGAAGCCTCTTTGGCTGACGCTGCATCATTGTTGGGGACTGTGGACCCCCAGACCCTGAATTTCCTGTGACCCCCCCCCAAGCTTGCCGAAGTAAACAACTTGTTTTCCCAATGTTGCAGCTGCTCTGAGAAAACAACTTGTTTGCAGCTGCTCTGAGCATGAGACCATCAGGAGTTCCCAATGGCAGGTGAGTGGTTTCTGGTGGGCTTGCTGCTGAGAGTTAGAGTGTGGCCATTAGTCAAGGAGACCGGAACACAAAAAAAGGGAATTCTTGGTGTTACCAGTGTCTCTGTCTGTGTGTATATGTGGTGTGTGTGTTTCAATCTCCAGGCCCTTGCCCGACTCCCGAACCGTACCGTAGCGCGTGGCGTGTAGAGCAGGCATTGTGCTACGCATCATTTAATGAATCTTGCTCCCACCATCATCTCAACCATGCCTTCATTCCATACGGTAAATGCGGTGTCACCAGATGTCCCATAGTGTTTTCTAGATAGAGCTATCTATGAGTCCAAATGTGATTCTCATTTACCTTACAACTTGAGACTACCTGGAACTCGAGGACCTACCATGATTAGTTGCCATGGAAACTAAGTGGTGAACAGAACCAGGGCGCTCAATGCTCCAGGATGGGAAAAGGTGAGCCAGGAGCACAGCAGCAATGAGAGGGCTGTGGGAAACCAAGAGGAGAGCCAGTCATGCTGGGTCCTGTGCGGAGAGGACTGATGTGTTATAAAGGGTGGGTGTGCAGAGGAGCGAGCAGACCACACACACCCAGGGTCTCTTCCCAAGGCCCTTGAGGTTCAATCCCCTGAAGCATTCATGAGACCAAAGTCACACGGTGAAAACTAATTTTCATTTAGTCATTCCTCATACATAGACCAACTTGAACCCTCTTGTTGCCAGGGGTAGGGGTGCTCCAGGGGGATCGAACTTGGTTTACTGCCTTGAGGCTCATTCAAAACAAAACTCATCTTAATATTTAAGGTTTATTTCTTCATTTCTTCTTATATTTATTTTATGTGTGTGAATGGTTTGCCTGCATTCTGTAAGTGCTTGGCACCTGAGGAGGTCAGAAGAGGGCATCAGATTCCCTGGAACTGGTGTTACAGATGGTTGTTGCCTTTATGTGGGTGCTGGGAACAAAACCAGGGTCATTTGCAAGAGCAGTAGGTGCTCTTAACTGCTGAGCCATCTCTCCAGCTCTCATCTTTTTACATATTTTTTTTTATTTTATGGAGTTTATATCCTCTTGAATGTTATGAAAAAACTGAGGCGAAATTTAAATCTTACTTCTTATACCTAAAATAAGCCTTCCCAGAAAGTGCTGTCTTTCCATGTTTCCTGATTAACTTGCTTTCCCATGTTCATGTTCATCACAAGGTTCTTTCCAAGGTCAGGAACACATACGAAGTACGCCTAATGTGAAAAACATTCAGTTAGTGTAACTGACTTAGGATGAACTATCCAATGTGAATACCAATAGCAAAATTTAAACAGAATTTTCTCCAGAAATCTCTCAGTCCAGATTGCTTTGTGGGTAAAGTATTTTTAACCATTCAAACCTCACATGGGTGTTAGCCTTTGCAAAGTGCCTCAGAGTTAAAGGTAATAGAGCTGCCTGTGGTGGTTTAAGTGAGAAGTATCTCTCATAGGCACATGCATTGGATACTTGTCCCAGTTTGTGGCGCTGCTTGTGGAGGCGATGGAACCTTTAGGAGGGGGAGCCTTGCTGAGGAAGTGCTTCCGTGGGAGTGGGCATTGTTACTGCTTCACCCTTCCTGCTTTTGAGCTGTGTCGCTGCCTTAGTCACTGTTCTATTGCTGTGAAGAGACGCCATGACTAACACAACTATTATAAAAGGAAGCCTGTCACTGGGGTTGGTCTAGGATCATCGCGGCAGGAAGCAGGCAGGCATGGCGCTAGAGCAGAAGCTGAGAGCTTTATATCCTGAGTCATGTGCCCCAGGTAGAGAGACGCTGGACCTGGTGTGGGACTTTGAAACCTCAGAGCCCACCCCCAAAGACACAGTTCCTCCACTTAGGCTACTTTACATAATTCAAACATATGAATCTATGGGGACCATTTTCATTCAAACCAACACAGTTTGCAACACACTATATTTTCTAAATTTGTTCAACTTAGTATCATGGAAGTTACATTATGTTTATTCCGAGTTTACACTCTAGGAGGACTGGCAGGTTTTCATTTAGGCTCTTGGGGCCCAAAGAGGCGACAGAGAGAAGCTCTGGGCCTCTATGGCCAAGTATTAGGCTGACTGTCTGCATTCTTCTACCCATTCCCACCAAGACACCAAGCTGGTGTGAGGCCACTGTTGTGATGATCCTCCAGACCACCCCATGTATACCATCCAGACAGCACACAGAGTCATCCGGCTGAATCCTGCCCAAATGTTCCACCCATGAAATGAGTATGATGAAGGCTATTAAAATGGGATTGTTTTATTTGTGATTGTTATGTAGCAATAGATAAGTAGAAGCCTACAAAAATGAATTTTCAACTTACTTAAGAAAGAAAATATCACTGGGTAGATGTGGCGCACACCTTTAATCCCAGCACTTTGGAGGCAGAGGTAGGCAGATCTCTGTGAGTTTGAGGCCAGCCTGGTCTACAGGGCAAGTTCCAGAACTGACTCCACAGCTACTGACAAACCCTGTCTCAAAAAAAAAGAAAAAAGAAGAGAGAGAGAGAGAGAGAGAGAGAGAGAGAGAGAGAGAGAGAGAGAGAGAGAGAGAGAGAGAGGGGAAAGAAGGGAGGGAGGGAGGGATGAAGGGAGGGAGGGAGGGAGGAAGGAAGGAAGGAAGGAAGGAAGGAAGGAAGGAAGGAAGGAAGGAAATATTGGGTTTGGTGGGATGGCACACATCTTAAATCCCAGCACTCGGGAGGCAGAGTTCGAGGCCAATCTGGTCTACAAGAGCTAGTTCCGGGATAGGAAACAAAGATACAGAGAAGAGAAACCCTGTCTTGAAAAACAAACAAAAAAACAGAAATAAGAAAGAAAGAAAGAAAGAAAGAAAGAAAGAAAGAAAGAAAGAAAGAAGGAAACCTCAATGTCTGAAAACTATTCCATTGTGTAACTATCCTGTATTGTCTTATTGATCCATCAATTGATGGGCATTTAGACCGAACAGCAATGAACATTGGAGCAGTGAATATCTCTACAGTAGGATGTAGCTTGTTGGATATATGCTTAAGAGTGATATAGTTAGATCATGTGGTAGATCTATTTTTAGGTTTTTTTTTTTAAACAAACCTCCACATTAATTTCCATATGCACTCACTCCCACTAGCAGTAATAATTTCTTCACACCCACACCAGAATTTATCATCATTTGTTTTCTGATCTTAGCTATTCTGACTTGGGTTTTTTTAAAAAAAAAAACAAAGTAAGTATAATTTGCACTTTTCTGGTAGCTAAAGATGTTGAAGTTTTTTTGGTCATTTGTTTTTCACCTTTTGAGAATTCTCTATTTAGTTCCATGCTCAATTCTTAAATTAGGTTGTTTGTTTTTCTTGATATTTATTTTTCTTTGTAAATTCTACAAATTAACCCTCTGTCAGATATGTACTGAGCAAATATTTATACAAGAGAATATTATTCAGTCATTATGAAAAATAAAATTATGAAATTTATAGGCAATCGTATGGAGCTGCAAACAGTCATTCTGTGTTATGTAATCCAAACCCATACAAATGTCACATAACTTCTCTTATTTGTAGATGTTTAAATGTCATCTGCGATTCAATGGAAGGCCACACACACAAGAATATGTTGTGGTCAGCAGAACGGTCTATATGTGAAGATGTTTCCCTTTGCATCTATAAAGCAGAGAAAACTGCTGATCTGAATGCTCATTGTAGGACAGGTGATGTAGCCCCTCCAGCGACACCACAGCTGTTGGAGGAGACGCCTGGACCAAGGTGTTCCCTGTGACAGCTTGGGCACAGTGTTCATGACCCTCTTGCTTACCCCAGAGTTCTCTCTTTGTGGTTTCTCTTCTTCTTCTCGTGTTCTACTTTCATAAAGGAACAAAGATAGAATATTTAAATTTTTTAAAACCCACAAAGATACAGTATTTAAAAGGAGCACTCCAGCCTATCCAGAGTTCCATTTTTGGGTCTGAGTGACAAGAACTCCCGTTTGTCTGGCTTGTCCCCTCTGTATGTATGCCGCTTCCTCTTGGGACCACACAGGAGCGGTGATTTGGTGTCAACTAGAAGTCACATGGTCAAAATCCAGTGTCTGAGGCATTTGCCTCTCAATTTATAAACATCACTCTACATTCAAAGAGCTAACTCTGTTTATGCAAATAACGTCTACGGTTAAACTGCAAAGAGAGCAATTCCAAGCTGAATTGGCAATCCTGGAAGGAACAGCGCCATCTGAAGAGCCTGCCCTCACCAGCAGGGGCAGCGGTATCATGTTATTACCCATGTCTTCAGTGCCCTACCTCTGGCTCCTAAGTTTGGTTTCTCTTAGGGTACCGGTTCATGGGTGTCTCTTATCTTCACGTCTCATGGGCTTGCTTCTTTGTGTTACTTATTAAATGGCACCAAGTGAGGAGACACGAGGCACAGCCAAGTCACGTCCAGACCAGAAGACTCTAGACTTCCAAGTATGTCAAGGTCTCCTCTAAATCTTTCTTCCTACCAATGAGCATGTAGCCATGGTAACAGCCGGATATTGGTAATAACAAGAAGACTAACGAGGAGGAAAATTCCTTTAATGTAAAGGTAACAATGTGTCTCATTTATTTGAATCAATCAGTTATTCCATTATTAAATGAGCTTCTTCTCAAGCTACATTCAAAACAAGATGATCATACCTGTTTTTACAATAGCTGCAATATTAAGAATGGGAAGGAAAAGCAACTCTCCTAGATGACACCAGAATCTAGGAACCTAGGTGGTTGGGGGCCAACATGGGGAATTCGGACATAAATGAGGAAATTTTTCAGTGTTTTAATTTTAAATCTAGCTGTTTTTTCATAAAACTAGAAATATCTCAGTTTTCCTAACAATTTATATTTATTGCCAAAGTTTTAAAGATACAAGGAATTAAAGCCTCTCCCTGCTCTTTTATGATCCATTCCTTGGTCTCAGAGATCAGCATCGCCACAGCTGCGCCCTTGGCACTTGTTATTCTATGAACATACATAGTGTAAGCACACACATTTGTGGTGTGCATCTGTGTGTGCACGCATACATGTGTAAGCGTTTCACCTTATAGCACAAATCAGTCTGTAGCAGTAGGAGTAGATGCTGTTGCACACCATAGACTGTTAACAGTGGCTGGCGTAAGCGTGATATTTGTCTTGTCTCTCACAGCAGAAACCACACCAGAGCTTCTGAGGACACATGGGATTGAAGAAGGAAGGGGAAAGGACAAGCTTCCTTCTCTCTCTCTTCAGGAAAGCTTCAGTCATCCCTGATTGGCCAAAATGTAGGAGTTGTGTTCTCAGCATCTCCTCTTCCCTGACACCCTCGCTACTACCATCTCCCCGCTCTGTGTCTGGGGCTCTGTGAATTGGCCTGAGGGGATGAAAGTCCACAGCTGACAGGACACGGGGGTGCTAACACAGGGCTCAGTGCATGTGTTTACATGTGTTCCATGCTTCCATTGCTGAACACAGGCCCACTCCTGCCACCTCAGTTGCTCTGTATTCCAAAAGAAATTAGGAAACAGGACTTGAGAAGAGAACATGGATTTATCTACAGTTTGGTCAGAAGCGGGGAGGGAAAAGCTCTTCGTCTTTCCTGATGCAGTACTACAGCTTCATAGAAAATACGAAAGCATATCCAGGACATACGCTGTCACAACTGTGACCTCCGTTCCTGGGCATCAAGTCCCCTGTATCAGGGCTTCACTTCAGTCTCTCCTCCAGCATGAGACCCTGGGGCAGCTAGAAGACTTAGGGTCTACTTTCCAAGGGTCCCCATTGCATTGCACTGTTCTCTGAACTTTGTATTATCAGCTTCAAAATAATTAAGCGAAAATTAGATAAAAAAATATCTAGGGGGCGACTGAACATGAGTATCTGAGCTCTGTTTGAAGCCCGGTGATCAACAGCAATAAAAAAGACTCAAAAGATTCCTGTCAAAGGGCTACTCCTGAGGGGGCGGTGTTGCCCCAAGGTATCCATGAAAAGATTGACAGAATGATCCCAGCAATCATAATTGGGGAATTTCACATTTTTTAAAAGGATTTATTTATTCATTATATACAGTATTCTGTCTGCATGTCTGCCTGCAGGCCAGAAGAGGGTGATAGATCTCACTACAGATGGTTGGAATCACCCTGCGATTGCTGGGAATTGAACTTAGGACCTCTGGAAGAGCAGCCAGTGCTCTTAACTGCTGAGTCATCTCCCCAGCCCCTCATTTTTTTTTGTTTTGTTTTAATATGGAGAAAAACACAGAAAGAAAACCAACAAAACAAATGAAAGGAAACATTCATCCATCCAATCCAAAGACAAACCTGCCACATATCTTCTCCACGTCCATCAAGATCAGGGAGATAGGAGTAACTGAAGGTTTTAACAGTTCCACGACATGTCTAAAAGACAGAGAACTAGAAGTAAACCTTCTAGAAAGTGTCCCTGTGGATTACAGCGAGCCCATTCACACAGCCACTACAGAGCGACACCAGCAAGCTGGCCCTCCTGACTTTACGGTTGTAACACTGTGGAAGCTGCATGAGAAGCTGAATATACGAGCAGCGGCGCTTTCTGGGAAGGCTCCTCTACAGGAACACAGGCCGTGGGGTCTGTAACTGGGACTCGTGTATCCACTGGAAACTCTTAAGTCAAGCTGGCAGTGGTGGTGCACGTCTTCAATCCCAGCACTTGGGAGGCAGAGGCAGCTGAATCGCTGAGGGCTAGGATTAAAGGCGTGCACCACCACTGCCCGGCCATATTTCATGGCAGATTAATATAAAGGTACAGCAAGCAATTTCTATTTTAAATCAACAAGCAAGAACTGGAATCTCATTCGGAGCCTCATCAGTTCTGTTGCTTATTAAAAGTTATTCAAAAGCAGCAGCGACAGTAATAATAAGATATGATTTAACATGCAGAAGAGATTTGCCTTAGCTATTGGAACGGCATATTCAGAAAGATACAACCCGGGTATATTATTGAGAACAGTGCTGCTGCGTCTTAAGAAGGCATTCTTTTCCTGCAACATAATAAAGATTAGATGATTAAATTAATACCAACGGGCAGCTGCTAAGAAGTTTTTAGAATCAGTGCATCCAGGGCCCTGGGTAGATAAGGAATTGATTCTGAATGGCAAAACCCTGAAAAACTTTTAAGGGACTAGAAAAGACAAAATCTCAGAGAGAAAGCCTGAACCCCTAAACTAATTAAAAAGATCAAACGTGATGTATTCAAAAGAAGCGTCTTCAAGGTGCAATCATGGAAGGAAACTCAGGCTCGGAAAAGTTCTGTCGGCTGCCAGACAGAGAAATCCTGAGGGCGGAGGGACAAAATTTCTTTTCTCTCTCCAATAAAGTAAAACTCTACACACCTCCAAATTAAAAACGAACAAACAAACAAATAAAATGTGGTTTTGCTATGTATCTTAGTCTGGGATGTTAGGCCTATGTCAAAAAGTCTAGCCTCCAATTCAAATTCTTATGATCAACGAGGAAACACTCATTCCTCTGCTTTGGGGGGTGGGTGGGTATTGTGCCTGTTTACCTTTTATTTTTTAAATTTTCCATTTTTTTATTAAATAAACTTACTTTTCATTTTACATTCCAACTCCAGTCCTCCCTCCTTCCCTTTCTCCTCCCCTTCCACTTCCAATCCCCCACACACCTCAGAGGGGCAAGGATTCCTTGGGGCGCCTCCATTCTACTTGTGGCTGCTGCTTGCACAGGGCACTGAGCTTTCTATAGAGGATCGGGTAGGTATTGATTATTAGGTTATTGAGTGATGTGGAATCACACAGGTTCCCCTATTTCCTCTGAATTCTTCTGTCTTTCCTTTTCGTAAGCCCCTCAAACCATAGGAGTGGCCAGGTCCTCCCCGGAGACCCTTCATTTGCCAGGTTCCATCCACAGAACACTCTAACTGCCCTAAGGACTGGACCCTGCCCAGACTCTACAGAGTTAAAAAGCCCAAGTTCTGGACTTGAAATCTTACCAGTCCCTATCCTGAAAAGCTTCACGCTGAAAAGGTCCACACCTCTCCCCAAGAAACTTTATATAAGCACCTTGATTTTGCTAAGTTCTCTGTTGCTTCTTGTTTGAGCAGAGGAAGCCACCCTTTTGGGTTTTTCCCCTCTATAGCCAGAGCTCAAAAATTTCCCACCTCTAAGCCTTCTTTGTTCTCACCTACTAGATTCAGTTTTACTGGGATTTAGGTGTCCTCAAGGTATGAGTGACCACAGCACCCCAGATGGGAGATGGGGCCATTGGTGAACCTTACTATAGCATTTATCAGAGCCGCCCACCAGGCGCACTCACAGTACAGAGGGTATATACCCCACTCTTCCAACTGCTAGGTATAGACCCAGTAGAAAAGTGGTCCACAGCCTCAAAGGTCCTGCATCCCTAATACTACCCCTTTGAGAGGATATTAACCCCACTTCCCTGACATACCACCTATTTTAGACTTAACTTCTGCATATCAGCTGTTGAAAAACACTTTGCCTGACTGCCTTGGAGAATGAATGTTGGTTGTGTGTCCCTCCTGGGTGGAACCAGGAGCCTTATCAAGCTATAAGGGCGCAATAGTGGCTTAAATACCATGGGGCAAACAACTACTTTCTGGTTGGATTTGAGGCTCACTTCACAGAAGGAAACTCATGTCTAGCACTGTAAATCTGACTAAGAACCTGTAGCTAGGGGGGTTCATAGACCCCAGGGGTAAGCCTACTACTATTGTTTTGCTAAATGGATATAGTATCAAACTACTCTCTAAATTAATATCTCTATGCCCATAGATTAGTGCAACTCTCAGTTCTCATCAATGTCTCTGTGGAGTAGATGGCTGTTTATACAGACTCGCAATCTGCAAAGAATAATTGTCTATGGAGTATTCCAACACAATGGGAAATTCATATAATACTCTCTCCTTCAAAGGTTCAAGGCATATCTCTGAAGAGGTGGTAGAAAGACTGAATGAGCCAGAGGTTGGGAGGACCAGAGAAAAACAGTGTCTTCTGGATAGGACAGAACATTTACACTCCTAATCTCACAGAAGCTGTGGTGTCTGCATAAGATCTGCGCAGGATTAAGCCAGTCAATATTCCAGCATGGATGGGGGAAAGGTATACGAGGTCCTTTCCCTAGATGAGAAGCTGTTCACATTTGATGGCTGCTAGGGAAGAGAGAAGCAATTTTTTTAGAGGTATTGTCCCTAGTAGGTTGACCATACTTATGTAGTGGCCCATATATATATGCAGCACTAGTTGGGCTCAGTGAGTTATTTTTTAGAAGAAGAAGAAGAAGAAGAAGAAGAAGAAGAAGAAGAAGAAGAGAGGAGGAGGAGGAGGAGGAGGAGGAGGAGGGGAGGAGGAGGAGGAGGAGGAGGAGGGGAGGAGGGGGGGGGGGGGAGGGGGAGGGGGAGGGGAGGGGGGGGGAGGGGAGGGGGAGGGGGGGAGGAGGAGGGGGAGGAGGAGGAGGAGGAGAGGAAGAGGACAAAGTTGGAAGCTGATAGTGAAAGGGGATTCTAGAGAAGCTGGGGGAGACTGGGGAGGATAGAATTAAAACAAATTGTATGTGTGCATGAAATTCTCAAAGAATAAATTTTAAAATGAAAGAAAGAACCAAGTTGGTGCACAAAGCAAACGGGTGGGTGCTGGGCTCTGTGCTCGTAGGTGGAGTTTCATCACCAGGACAAGATCCTGCCCACACTGCAAGTTCTCTCTCCTGCTGCTCTGGATGGGGTGAAGCTCTGTGCCAGCCAGTGGGGCTACTGAGCTTCCCAGCAAAGGACATTTTAAACTGCCCAGCTGTGTCACAGCAGACTAAGAACCAAACCACAGGGGACAGCAGAGCTGACAGAAAGGGTCACATGAGGAAGTGATGAGACAAATCAAAGAAAGAAATAGGAAGATATTGGGGCTGCCTGCCCTTCACTGACTGCAGAGTCTGTCATTAGCTTGCTCTCAAGGGTTCTGGAATGTTTTTGCAGCAATTCAGAGACAACTGAAATGTCAGAGTAGTTCTGAAAGGGTCACTCTGAGCTCTTTAAAAAGTGATTCTTCCAAGAAAATGTTACTGGGAATGATTCCACTGTATGTCTGTAAGCGGTTTATTTCTCGGTTTGTCAATCGACAAACAGCTCCTCTCTCTCTCTCTCTCTCTCTCTCTCTCTCTCTCTCTCTCTCTCTCTCTCTCATCTATATCTTTTTTTTTGCTATTATAAAGTTAAGGTAAGTCTTTGTAAGTTAGTTCCTGTATGGACATGTCTGTACATTGGCTATGGCTTGGACGCAGTCTGCCTCTGATGGGTCATGCGGCTGATGTTTGTCCCTCAGTGAGATGACGGTGAGAGGTGGCCCACAGCCTGGTGAAAGGACTAAGTCATGAAAGATGCTACCTCAGGAGATTACCCTAGCATTCTTGTGGGACTCCAGCTCATTTCTTTCAAGCAAGTTATAAAACAAGACTGACCCCTCTTTGATTTCTGGCTTCCCTCTCCCGTGTGCTCTCCACATAAAGTCATCCACCATGATGGCATCTGCCATGGCAGGATCTTGAGTATCCCAGCAGGGTCAATGCCAGCACCAGCATGGCATTGTCTGGACTTCAGCTTCCCAAACCGTGAGGTATAAATCTCCTTCTCCAGAAAGGATGTATTTATTTGTAATTGTGTGTATTGTGAGTGCCTGTGTGAGTTTATGCGCTATGTGCATACGTAGTGCCCACAGAAGCCAGAGGGTATCAGATCCTCTGGAACTGGAGTTACAGGTGATTGTGAGCCGTCTGATGTAGATGCTGGAACTGAACCCAGGTGCTCTGCAAGAGCAGCAAGCGGTCTTAACCACTGAGCCATCCCTTCAGCCTCTAAGTCTCCTATACTAATTATCTACCCAGTCTTGGGTATTTTATTTTAGCAACAGAAAACTGATAAGTACAATTTGTCTTGGGTAAATATCTAGGAGTGAGATTTCTTGATCATAAAATGTAGATTTTTTTTTTTTTTTTTTTTTTTTTTTTTTTTTTTTTTTTTTTTTGCTAGAGCAGCTGTGATGAGCCCATGAGCCCCTCAGGAGACCAGCCCTATTAACGTTCCCTCATGGAGTGGTCCTGGGACTCATGAGCTTTCTGGAGATCCTCAAGGCCCCTCCCTTCCTCAAGACCCAACCATCACTATATAAAGAGTAGATGAAGCAGGACTTCTCTGGGTACAGCTGCCTCTAAGCTGCCCAGGGTCATTTTCAGTGGTGCTGCTGTCTCTGAGCATCTACACCCCTGTAGGTGAGCCCCAGAAACTCATTGTTTCACCAAACTGGACTTGGATGGAATCCTC
Source organism: Arvicola amphibius (assembly GCF_903992535.2). Lineage (NCBI taxonomy): Eukaryota > Metazoa > Chordata > Mammalia > Rodentia > Cricetidae > Arvicola > Arvicola amphibius. The sequence goes on from NC_052057.2 coordinate 93,844,414, forward strand.
CCTTCCGTACGCCAGTGCCTCTCTTTGTAGGATGAATAGACCTTTTCATGTCTCCCCAAGAAAAGTCATACCACACAAGCATGTTGATATTATTACTCAGTAGCATTCATTTTTTGTTTTTGTTCTTCTTTGTTTATTTTTTTTCCTTTTTTTCCAAGTCAGGGCTTTTCTGTGCAACCCTAGCTGTCCTGGAACTAGCTCTGTAGATCAAGCTCGCTTTGAACTCAGAGATCTGCTTACCTCTACCTCCTGAGTGTTGGGATTAAAGGTGTGCACCACCACAGACTGGCTTGCTTGGTATTTTTAATATCTGTATTACTAGTTTTCCTAAGACTTCATTTTTTATTTATGTGTTTGTGTCTGTGTATCCTACATGCGTGTAGGTGCCTACAGAGGCCAGAAGAGGCTCTTCCTAGAACTGGAGATCCAGAGAGTTGTGAGCTGCCCAGTGTGGGTGCTGGGAACAAAACTGGGGTCTTCTGGAAGAGCGGTGTATTAGTCAGGGTTTAAAGGAACAAAAATGATTAAGTATTTAGATGTATTATACTGGCTTACAGGATGTGGCCCAGGTAGTCCAACAATTGCTGTCTCCCTACAAAAAGGCCCAGAATCCTGCAGTTGTTCAGTCCACTAGACTGGCTATCCCAGCAGTCCTGATCTAGTACTAGAGCACCAGAGGATTCCTGTAGAGAGCTGCTGTTTTTGGTCTACACTGGAATCCCAAAGAGTCAGGTTCTAATACTAGCAATGGAATGCCTTAGCAACAAGAGCAGGAATAAGAGCAAGCGGGAAAAACACAAAACCTTCCTTCTTCCATGTCATTTTTATAAAGGTGCCATCAGAACATGTGACCTAGATTTCCACCTCAAATGATCCAGTCTAGAAAATCCTCCGCAGGCATGCCCGTCTGCTTGGGTTTTAGTTGGCTCCAGCTGTGGTCAAGTTGGTAACCAGGGTTAGGCATCATAAGCAGTAAGCACTCTCACTGCCGAGCTGTCAGTCTAGCCCTGCGTCACTGTTGGTGTTGTCTGCTGGTCTTGCTTGCTTCTTCTGGCTTCACACATCTGGATTCTCCATTTGCTTTATAATCTCCCATTAAAGCGAATTAATATTTAAAGGTTGTTTTTAGAGGCGATCCAAGATGATGCAATTTTCCACCACAACGGCTTTTCATTTTCTTCCCAAAGAACATTCTGGGGTAGGTTAGCAGCCTGAAACAATAAAACCCCTACCCTGTGTTTCTGGGTCATTATCTCAAGCCAGAGAGAAGGGTATCGTGTCAAGATCCCCGTCTTTGGGAGGCATGAATGCCAACCCCCAAACCCTCAACAGCTGAGTCTTCAAAAGCTTCCCTCTGTGTCTCAGCTGCATCCGGGAAACTGCCAAAGAGTCTCAGAGCCAAAATGGCAGTGCCTGTTGTTTCAGGACCCTGAGCAGTGATTTCCCAGATCACAATGGGCCCTGCCTCAAGGCTGCTTTTTAGCTATCAGCAAATCCTGCTTTCTGAAAGTGTTCTGGTCTATTTCTTTAAACTCTGTTTCCTTCTTCCTGTAGCATCCTATATTGTTAGGTATTGTGGTTTGGATGCCAAATGTTCCTCACAGGCTTGTGTGTTTGGACCCTTGGTCCCTGACTGTTGGCCTTGTTTGAGGGGTTGTAGAACCTGTGATAGAAGGCATGGCTTCTGGAGATGGATGCTGAATTCTAGCTGAATGCCTTTGAGGCTGTAGTCTTCTTTGCTTCTGGCCCAAGCTCTGCACCAGGGTCAGTGCTACGTGAGAGAGAATGTAAGTTCTTGACGTCACAGACCAAGACTCCATAGCTGTCATGGCCCTCTGGCCAGGATGGGCCATATTCTTTAAACTATGAATCAAAATGAACTTCTCTTTCCTTAGGTTGTTCATCAGCTACTTTTCTTCTTGTTGTAACTGCCTGACCTGGAGAAACCTAAGGGAGAAAAGATTTTATTTGGCTCAGAGTTGAGGGCATGGCCTAGAAATCCTGGTGGTAGGAAGGGTTTGAAGTTTGCTTGCAAAAACTTACTTTTATTGGGGAGATCAGGAAACAGAGAAGAAGGAGATATCGGTGTTCACAGGACTCTCTCCTTTTCTGTTTTTATTCAGTCTGTGATACCAGTTCATGAGATGGAAGTATCCATATTCAGAGTAGGTCTCCAGGAAGTTAAACCTCCATGTAAACATCTCACAGACACGCTCAAGGCATGCCTCGTTGGCATGCCACATTAATGCTCTCTGTCTTTCTTTCTTAATTTTTGGATTTACTTTTACTGTGTGTGTGTATGTGTGTGCCCGTGTGTATGTGCCATATGTGTGTGGGTACCTAAAGAGGTCAAAAGACGGTGTCTCATGCCCGGAAACTGGACTTACAGGCAACTGTGAGCCACCAGACATGGGTGCTGGGAACTAAACTCAGATTCCCTGGAAAAGCATCAAGTCCTTAACCACTGAGTCATCCCTGCAGTTCTACCTGTGTGTTTCCTAATCTAATAGAGTTGATAATTAAAATTCAGCATCAAAAGTTACTTCCGGGATATATTTGGTCTCTATGATGTAAAAGTGACTAATATATTAGGCCCCTGATGTTTGACAGAATGTGTGTGTGTGTGTGTGTGTGTGTGTGTGTGTGTTGATTAATTGTCTTCATGAGAGAGAAAGTTTGGTATCATCTAGGCTGCCAGTCTTCAAATTTAAAATATGGGCTAATATGTTAATGGGAGCTATCAACAGTAGTCTAGGAAAAATATAAGGCACAATGGGGAGCTAGCGATGTTGGGGATGAAGAGAACAGTTGCCAAGGAGAGTTTTTCAAAGTGGTGACATCCGAGCAAATGGCCATCAAGTGTCAAAGGACTGATTGTTCCGGGCAGTTTAGGGGATAGCTAGAGCAGCATGTCTAGGGCTACAGAGATAAAGGGGTAAATTTCTGAGAGCAGTAGCTAAGGGGAAGTTGTGTAAGCCCTGCAAATCAATATGAGGCACTGGGTTTTACTCTGAGCGAGATGGGAAAACATTAACATTTTGATGTTACCTGCATTTAAACAGTGCACTCATGTCTGTACCAGGCACCTCCCATAGTGGATGAAGGCCCACTGGAAAATTCCTGAAGTAGTTCCGGGGAGAGAGTGAGGCAGGATGAGGGAGGGCTGTCTTGAGATGCTACCTTTCGTTAAGTCGGCCTTCAACTCCTAAAGAAAGTAGTGCGTGTCCATCTTATGGATGGAGAAAGCTTGGGGTGGGGAATGAAGCTTTTGGCTGAGACCACACCTGTTAAATTGCAGAGCCATTACTCTGTGCCTCTGCTTGGGGTCCCAAAGCCTGTCATGTCTTAGATCGATTTCCAAGATAGAGCTTGTCTTGGGAGTACCTCACTGTGACTCCCCACTCATCCAATCTAGATCATAAGCAGAAGTTTGTGGGGAGCACAGACTTTTAAAGGCCATAGCGTCTATTCCTTCTGTACACCAGATGCCTGTAGAACACAAAGGGATAGTGCTCATCCATGCTGCCAGCACAGGCTCCTTCTCTCCTGGTTCTTCTCTACGGAGTTTGAGCATCTTACCATCCTGGGCAGTGCTTTCTGGTGGGAGAATTGGAGAGAGCTGGGTCTTGGCTGACTGTCTCTTTTGTGGCCCCAGGAACACAGGCACACTGATTACTAGTCAACCTTGGGTCAGAGACGTTGCCGGACTCAGCAAGGCTGCCATTTCCTCCCACGCGATTCTTTCCAGTTTGTTGGCAGTGGTACCCAGGGGTGGCTGGAGAGCTCTGATAACAGCTTGCTGGTTACATTCCAGGACAGGAGCTCTGACTCCATGGAAGACTTGTCAGAAGGTGAAGAAGTTACTGACAAAAGAAGTTAATAATGGCCACTCCGGAAACTTGGCCTCTTCCACAATGCCTTCGCACCTATTTAAAGCATCACCTTGGAGCTAACTGAGATGCCAGAAAACAAAACAAACCCCGTGAATGGAAATTAACAATTAGTCCATGACCCACTTAAGGAGATGTTATGTCTTTCACTTAGGCATGCCATAGAGTGCATCCTAAGCTAATGGTACAAGCTTTCATCCCATGATGGAAATTATACAACATTCTCTGACTTCCCTTGTAGGACTCTGTCTCATCTCTATTTCTGGGAGCATATGCTAGCTACCTAACTACAAGAAACAAAGTTCTGGGATAGATTACTGGCAGGAACCATTGTAGATTCTGACATGTTGGGTTTTTCTGCTTACTATGCAATATCAAAGCCATGAAATGTGAATGAAGATATTGTGTGTTTCTGTAAGTAGAGGGGAGTTGTGGCATACTCAGAGTGATTCATGGATGTTCTTTCAAGGTCTCACAAGCCTTGGACCGAATCAACTTTTCTAAATATGTCTACTTAATTATCTTGTTTATGCTCTAACACTGTCTAATAGAAATACAAAGTGAATCACATATCACTGCGAAGTTTCTAATAATCAGAAATAAGTGAAATTAACTTTAGTATACATTAACTTATCTATTCAAAATATTTAACATGTAATAAATACAAAACTGTATTAATCAAATATATTACACTATTTAAGCTTTTTAATTGAAATAGAATCACATTACTTTCCTCCTCCTTCTCCTCCCTCAAGTCCCCTGCAGCTACTCTCCCTTGAGCCCTTCCTATCCATGTCCCCCACTTAAGCTGATGGCTTCTTTTTCTTTGATTACTTTCACACACACATACATGTATATATCTGTCTGTCTGTATACACACACGTGCACACATACACACACACATAACCTGCTGAGTCCATTTTTGTTGATAGTGTGTATATGGTTTCATGGCTGGCCATTCTGCATTGGAAACCAAAATAGGGCTCATCCCTGGGAGATGCAGCTGCTGTTAGCTGCCTGTAGTTCTCTGTCGAGGTGTGGGGCCCCGAGAGTTACCCCTTCCACACTAATGTTTCTGTTGATATCTCCATCTTCTTTGTGTAGCCTTTTCTAGGAGAGGCTGTTCCACAACAGACTTCTTGATATTCTGGCTCTAATAATCTTTCTGCCCCTTCTACAACGTTCCCTGAGCCATAGCTGTGGTATAGGTGTATTCACCGAGCCTGGGTTCCCTGCTGGCTATTTCTTTGCATTGTGTCCAGTTTCATATTCTTGTGCTGGTCTCCATTTTCTGTAGAGAGACCTCCTTGCTGAGGGGCGATAGCTATGCTCATTTAGGAAAGATGGTTCATACACAAAGAGGGATCCTGAGCTGTGTGTGTGGGGCTGGGTAGTGGGTTTGCAGATCTTCTCTTTCTTGTGATAAGTTTTTTTTAATCTACTATGTGTCTGATGCTTACAGAAATTCTCAGTCAGGACTGCTCACATTTCAAAGGTTCAATCACATCATTTGGACAGCGGTTGTCTTATTGAATGAAACAGAGCTATGTAAATAAGTTGCAAGAAAAAAAACAAGTAAGCAAATAGTATTACTACATGTACAAGACTCCAGAGAACAGTAAACGTGGACAGACTTGAGGAATTGTTTCCGTCAAATAAATCTTGTTTCTGCTAGAGATCATGTGGAGATTCACGAACCAATCCATAGCATCTTGGCGGAGCACAGTAGAAGCTGCTGAGGAAGACGTCCGTGTTTCAGAGCATCTTAAAGACAGAAAGCGCTATAAACTAAGAGTGGTCTACAAAAAAAGACTGGGGAATAAATAAGTTGGTGAGAATGGTGAGTAACTTGGGGAAAATTGTGAGGGTCAAAGATGAATATTCTGAGATCCTTTAGAATCTCAATGTTTTCCTATTCCACATTTTATAGTAATACTTTTGAAGTGCTTTACTAATGTTTCCAAAGATTCTTTACAAATAATTTGACCTTGACATTTGTCCATGCATTTCTTTAAGTGCCAATCACATCCTAAGACTCGGAGCAGCTGTAAGACTCTGGGAGCTGAAGTGAAAGAATATTATTCCAGGAAGTAGGCAGTATGACCTCAAACACGGGGTGTAGAGTCTGCAAGACCCAGGTATTCATTTAGCTATCTGAAAGATTTTTAGAGACACAGGCTCTCCGTTAGTTATAGAAAGTGTATCTCTAGATATGTCTCTTAAATGCTACATACCATCTGCGTGGTGGCAGTACAAATATCACCTATCATCCCAACTGGTGAATTTCCTTAGCCTGTGTGTATGTGTGTGCACATGTGTGCGTGTATGTATGTGTGTGTATTTGTGCATTGTGTAAAGCTCATGAAACCTTAGCCTCTGTCTGTTACACTGAAGTGACAGAGAATTTTTAATATTTATTCATTAAAATGTATTTCATTTTATGTGTATGGAAGTTGTGTCTGTCTGTCTATCTGTGTACCACTTCCATGCCTGGTGCCCAATGAGTCCAGAAAAGTGCATTAGATTCCCCTAGAACTGGAGCTAACAATGGTGTGAGCTGCCATGTGGGTGCTCGGAATCAAACTTGGGTCCCCTGGAAGAGTAGTCAGTGCTCCTAACTGCTGAATCACCTCTCTAGCACGTCTCTGCTATTGTTACTGTTGTTTACTGTCTTGAAGCATTGCAGATCAAACACAGACTATCATACACCCTAGGCAAGCTCTCACCCGCTGAACTAGATCCCCAGCCATCATTTAACCTGTTATTTTGAGACAGGACCTCACAAAGTTTCCCAGGCTGGCCTTGAACTTTCAGTCTTACCAACTTAGTCTGACGACGTGAGTTTGGATCACAGTGGTACTGCTACTCCTGTCTGGTAGACAATGCTTCTTCACGTCGGTGGGATTTCTCTTACAGCAACAGCTAAATAAACGGTGATCTAAAATAGTGTTTTCCCCTCTAACTCCAAAGGGTTCTCTCAAAATAGGAACAGGAGCCCCTGGAAACTCACGCGGTACTCCTTTTCTCAGCCCTCAGCAGCAACAGTAAGAGCTAAGAAACAGAGACCGGGCACATCTCTTGCCAGGACTCTCTGAAGAGCCTTGTAGACATCTACAGTACGCTGTGGCTCACATTCAAGTCAAGCGCCATCGCGTGACCAAAAGTCCTGCCTGAGTTGAAAGACACAGAAACAAGGAGCTTACAGCTACACCTCCAGGAGGACCAGGGGGACCCAGAGGCATTGCTACTTTGTGCCATTTCCCTGTACTGCAAATGCAGGAGTTTTTGCTAATAAATGCAGACATGTAAGGCATCGTTTTCTAAAATATGGGCAGGAAATAAAAAGCTGCAGCACCAGGTTTACCCGGCATCTCTGCTCAATGTTAGGGACCTTCAGAAAGTGGCGCTTGGCGGACCCACATCCTGTTAGCACACTTTCCCCCTCAGCTCACTCTGTAAACCGCGGTCTCAGTCCCCCAGATCACGTGGTATTTCTGGGCTGTCATTCTGGCCAGCACCACTGTCTTAGGTCCTGGTTTTTCCTTTTTCTCCTCCTTACGCCACTGCCTCAGATCAACTGTTCTACAGCAGTGTCGGTTCATATATTCTGCCTTTGCCATTGGTATTCCCAGAATAACCAGAGCCATTCCTACTTGAGGGAAGGGTAGTGTGTTCATAGCAGAGGGCCCCTGCCAGTTCTCAGCTGGGTGGTCTCGAACAACGTTTCTAACCTCTCTGAGCATCTGATTTTATTGTTATTAATAACATAAAATAATAATAATGTATGCTGCCTCGGGGTATACTATGTGCAAAGCACTTTGCAGATAATCCTAATAAATACTGTTTATTTACTGTGTGAAATAGGTATATTGTTGTCCCTGTTTTACAAAGGAGAAAAACAACCCCCCAGTCACAAGCTAGTAAGACAAGCTAGTAAGTAGCAGAAGAGAGAATTGAATCTGGGCCTAATAGTCCTTGAGACCATGACTACCCAGAGCACCCTATAGGAATCCTTATTTGTAACTTCTCTGCTAGTCTGTGTCAACAGCTGAGCCCCAGAGAATCAACACAACTTTTTGGTATCTGTACGCATTTAAATAAGCCCCACACTTAAAGCTTGCAAAACTACTTGCATTTGTCACTGTGACTTATCGCTTTCTATTAGGTTCCCGTTGGGACTGGGGATCACAACACTGCAAGCTCCTCCTGATTCCGGAGACGGATGCCTGCTGGTGACCGCCTGCGGCAGCTTACCCAAAAGCCCATGACAGGCTGGGCAGGCTCCCAACTGCCGAGATTAGCCCGCAGGATCCTTGTAGGCAAAGGTATATTTTAGGACAGTGGGGCTGAACAGCATCACAGAATGACAAATGATCAGAATACGCCCCTTCCTCATTTCCTCAAGGGTCCAGATAGCTCATGTTTATGCTTAATTCTGCTTGGTATGCTCCTTGTATAACACGAAAGAGTCTATTTATCTGTATATCAACCAATATCCAATTTGCACCCAACCCATGATCAGAACAATAATAAAATAAAATAAAAATTCTTTCCTTCAGAGGACCATGTGTTTTAGTCAGCAGATTCATTCACTGTGAATACTTCCATTAGCTGCTAGGCTCTCCGGAGCAATCATCTAAATGATCAGTGACAATAATGGCTGGTAATAATGCTTCTTAATGAATTATCACGAGCAATCAGCATGACTTAACAGCACAGGATGGAAAGGAGTTTCTGATCTATGTAGGATGGGGATAAGACAGAAGAAAACTTGCAATGCAGCCTGCACTGCAGGCTCATACCCCACACCAGGAAGCAGTCAATGGCATTCTCAAGGTCATTCCTTGACTGGAGGTGAATGGGTCTCGACGGCAAGGCTAATGAAGCCACATTGCTTCACATCCATGTTCTGCAGAGCGTCTCTGGCAGGAATTCATTATTCTCTCCATCTTTGGTTTATATGGTTAATAGCCATAGGAAGAATCTGAGATGTTTAGCAGGAATTCATTATTCTCTCCATCTTTGGTTTATATGGTTAATAGCCATAGGAAGAATCTGAGATGTTTATTGAATAAAGAGTACAGAGAGGCCAGAGAGATAATTCAGTGGCTAAAGTACTTGCCACAAATGTAATAGGATATGGATACCCAGAACCCACATAAATGCTACATAAAGAAAGCCTGCCTATAATTATAATCTCAGAATGTAGGGACAGGAGACCCCTCAAGTCTGCCGGCAAGACTGAGATGTGTTGTATACATTTGAGTAAGAGACCCTGACTCCCATCCAAGTACTGACGAGTCCTGACCCTGCTTATCTTCTGAGCTCAGACGTGGACATTTCAAGCACGTGGCCTTTCATCCCATCTGCATGGCCACTTGAGGTTACTGCTCCATTTCACAGAGCGAGAACTGGGACTGGATAAGGAGCCAGGCATGCATTGGTAACAACTAGCATTTGGCACTAGACTTTGTGACCCCAGGCCCTTTCTAGTCCCTCCCAATGTCAGTTTATTAAAACTTCCATAAGAAACCCCAGCAGGAGGAACTCAAAGATCCCTTGGCTCTGTAAACCTTCCAGAAACTTTCCTCTACAATAAACCCAGTGCCTCATTTTAGGACAGACACTGCATGTGGCTCAGCTAGAAGGAAGCAGAAACCACGATCCTCCTTTCTCTTGAGGAATTAGTCTTCCTTCTGGCTGATAAACTGAAATTATTTGGAGAGATTTTGGTTAAAGGCTGCTGGCACAAAATACAGTGCTAAATAGAGTAATAATAAATTACAACCTTAAGCACCCTCCCTACTGTTTCAGCTTGGAAAGTGTATAAATCCTCTAACTAGCACAGGGAAAAAAACAACCCAGCTCTGCATTTCCCCCCAGACTGACAGCCACATGCCAAGTGGATTTATAATTTAGTACATAATAGTAAAAGCTCTGAACCCATCATCTTGTTTATTTGTTAAGCTAGGATCTCAGGCCACCTAGGCTGGTCTTGAACTCACTGTGTAGCTGCAGATGACCTTGAACTCCTTCAATAAGTGCTGAGATTGCAATGCCACCACACCTGTCGAGCCCACTCCCTTTGCATTGATTCTTCCAAATGTGCAGGGGTTCTAACCATTCCTGCGACACCTCTGAATGTGCACCTCTCATTAAGATCTTACTATCTCCTGCTCCTTCTTCCTCACTCCCTCCTCCCTTCCCTGTCTCCTCCCTTCCATCTTTCTCCCTTTGTCTCTATTGCACCAGCTTAACACATGCTGGACTCTTCTAAATACCTGAAGTTATAAACATAACAAGCAACAGAGAAGCCAAAATTAGAAGTTTGAGTTTCACTTTTTTGGGGGGTGGGTAAGAGAGGGGTAAATGTGCACCAACCCAGAGAGGCAAAAGACTACATCTCATGGTAAGATTTGGGGCATTGCTGTCATACTGTGTTTGTGATGGTTGTCCATTGCACAGAGAAGTCAAGGTCAGATGGTAGTGTGATATGAATGAGAATGGTCCCTACAGACTCCTGTGTTTGACAGCTTGGTCTTCAGTTGGCGGAACTGTTTGGGAAGGATTAGGAGGTGTGGCATTCCCAGAGGAGGTATGTCACTGAGAATGGGCTTCAAAAGCCCATATCATTCCTAGTGTGCTCTCTCTGTCTCATGACTGTGTCTCAAGATGTGAGCTCTCAGATACTGCTCCAGCACCATGCCTGCCTGCAGCCATGCCTCCCACCATGATGGTCAGAGACTCTAATGTTCTGAAAGTGCAAGCCCCTAATAAATTCTCTCTTTTTTTTTTTTTTACAAGTTGTCTGGGTCATGGTATTTTATCACAGCAATAAAAAAGTAAATAAGTTAGTAGATATTGTTGAATTGTCTCTTTCAGAGATTGTGCTGCCCAAACCAACATCTTTCCTGCCTCCTCCCCCTTTACAGTTTCCTCTGCACTCCACTGCAGCTCAGCTGCAGGCTCACCGCCATCCATTGGGTGCAACAGTGGCCTTCCATCTGCTGCGTGTACTAAGTTCCATTTGGTTTTTCTCAGTTGACTTACGTCACTCCATTTACCGCTTCGTTCTCTTTAAAGCTCTCCTGTCTCGATTCATATTAACAATTACTGCCCTTTTCATTGCAAGTTCGTATTCACAGAACGCTTGCAATTTATAAGACAAATATGAAGAACTTCATATACATGCTTTCGCTGGAAGTTCCTCGTCCCAGAAAGTAGGTGTTATTGGTTTTATATTACAGATAAAAAAAAAAATTGGGGGCTAATAGATAAAACACTTTGTCAAAGGGGACAGAGCTAGGGAAGGGCCGAGCTGATGAACTGAGTTTTGCCTGCTCTAGAATTCTTAAGCATTGGCTATGTTGCCTCACAGCAGCGTCAAGAGAGTCCTGATTGGCTGGACCTTTACCAGGTTACCACTGACTGGGCCACTACAACCACAAACCTTTGTTCCTCAGAGCTTTGTAACCTGTGAAGTACTATGGGGAGGGGCTATGCCTCAGCGGGGTACAGTGCTTCCTGTGAAATGTAAGAACCTCGGTCTGAGTCCCCAGAACCTACATTAACGAGGTCCTTGGGGGTCCAGCCCTCAGGTCCTCTTCAGGGTTCAGACTGGACACTACAGCAAGCTAAAGATGCTTAGGTGTCCAAGGGCGAATGAAACTCTCACATGCCTGCTGTTCTGAACGAGCTCTTTATTCTTCTGCCTCTGTTCTCATTCTCCTGACCTACTTCTAATTTCTCCTAGCTTCTTCTTCTCCAACCCAAAAGCTCTCTTTCTTAAAGGAGCCTTGAAGCAATCATACATTACGAGAGTTACCGCTCATTGGTTAAAACCTCATTCCTAGGGTAAGTGATAAGGAGCCGAGCTATTTACCGTGTGACCAGACCGAGGCGGGGGGGGGGGGGGGAGGGGACACAGTGCCCAGTGACAAACTTTGAGACATAGGTCAGTAGACTTGACAAGCAAAGAATTGGCATACTTTTCTTGTTTGGACACCTGCGACTCTGACCTTGCACATAACTCATGATCTATTTACACAAAGCCTTTAGTCTAGTTTGAACTTGCTCTGAGATGAAAGTGAGCTAATTGTGTGTAGTTAGTCTGAGCAAAAGGAACAAAGCAGACTTTTAAGTGTCTACAGTCCTCGTGGGGCAAATAGGTCTAGTTAGGAAGCATGTCCTAGTATATTTTCTGTATATCAGAATTATATCACTAAATGAAAAGTCATCTTCCTGACCACTCACAGATATAAGTGCCCATAAGATTGAGGTGTAATCATGAGATTACATATACACATCACATGAGATTACATGCAGGTGTTGGGTAGATACCAAACTGTTTTGGCAAATGAGAGCAACAGTTTCCAGGGTTGACGGTCCTGCAGGCCTTTCCTGGACAGGGCTACTCTCCATCAGAAAAACACCCCTCCGGTAGGCTGACCTCTGAATTATCGATTGCCTTATGCTGTTTATTTCCATGGCTTCCAACACCACATAAAAGCTAGACACACAGTGCTGACTTTTACAATTTCAGTGCCCTAGAGGGAGAATGGGAGGCAGAAAAGCAGGATCCCTGGAAGCTTTCCTGATGTACACAGCAGGAAAGCATTGAAGACCCTGTCTCAAACAAGGTGGAAATTGAAGATTGACACTCAGTGTTGTCCTATGGTCACCACACATGACAATGCACCTCATATACATGATTGTACACATACAGAGAGAGAGGAGAGAGAGAGAGAGAGAGAGAGAGAGAGAGAGAGAGAGAGAGAGAGAGAGAGAGAGAGAGAGAGAGAGAGAGAGAGAGAGAGGAGCTTTCTTACTGCTAGAAGAGTCAGGCTGCTGGAGGGAAAACATTATCAACATCCTACCCAGCTGTGACCTCTGTGAGATACAATACCAACTTGAAAGCAAGATGTGCACACTGGCCCAAAAGTGACTTGTCTGTTATGGGTACACCCAACCACTGTGTGATTGATTGGGTTCAAGACTCATCCCATCACAGAACACATACTGGGTACTGTCAACCTGGTCAAAAGCCCATAGCTGGGTGGTCACTAGCCCTGGTGTGGGACTTACTACTGCTGGTGTCAAACTAACTGCCTTCTCAATGTTTCTGTTTATACCCATAGGTTAGTGCTGTTAGTGGCTGGAGAAGCTTGTTTGTGCAGTGGGCAGTGGTTAAGGCGTACTCATAACTGGCCAAAGGGCTAAGTAGAAGTGACTATTGGATGCTCAGCTCTGAACGGGACGGGACATCTGTGTCACACCCTGAAAGGCTCAGCAAACATCACAGAATAAGAGACAGAAAGAAAGAGCCAGAGGGTGGGAGGAACGCTGTGAGGCACTTCAAGATAGAGAGCGCTTGCTACCCTCACTAACACAGAGCAGGATGGCTTATTTGTACTAGCTGGGGAGCCTGTTAACATTTCAAGCATGGGGAGGGGTTCACAAGGTCCCATCCCTTCCATGGGAACTGGTTAGTAACTAATGGTTTATTAAGGAGAGGGAGTCATTTTCTTAAGTGGTACAGTCACTGGTAACATGTCTATGCTGTAGTAAGCAATTCCCAGTCTGTCCACCTGAGCTCATGCTCAATTAAATTCAGTGTCTCTGTCTTTCTCTCTCTCTGTCTTTTTCCATCTCTCTGTTTCTGTCTCTGTCTCTCACTCACACACACTATAGAAGAGGACTTTCTTGGAAGAAGAAGGAGAAAGGAGACGTGTGAGAGAAAGGGTAATAGGAAGGTAAAAACGGCAAGAGAGAAAAGGTAAATTAAAAGGGAATAAAGCAAGCCTGGTGGTGGTGGCGCACGCCTTTAATTCCATCAGTTGGGAGACAGAGGCAGGTGGATCTCTGTGAGTTTGAGGTCTGCCTGGTCTACAGAGCGAGTTCTAGGACAGCGAGGGCTCCACACAGAGAAACCCTGTCTCGAGAAACAAACAAACAAAAGCAGTGTAGCTGGCCATGTGGATGCTTTCCTGCTTCTGTATAACCAGTGGAATATGAATGGAAGCACCTCCATTCTCTTTGGGAATAAGATCTCCACAGGCATTGCTCATACATTTATGGGATAATTCAAACCAAAATGAAAAGTTCAGCAGGTTTAGAACAGTGTAGAAGTTTGGCTTCTTGGAGCCTTGGTTCATCCAGGAACAGGATATCTTGACTGTGTTTGGGGTTTGTCTGTGTCCTCGCTTCACTAGAAAACTTGGCGCGGGCTGCGGTCTATGAGGCACATGGGTTTACTTGGCTTTTGGGTCAGAACAAGGACTCAGATGGGAACCACGCTCTCAGAATGTAACTAGGATCCAGGTTCTGTGCTATACTCTTTATACCCACGATTGATTCCATCCTAACAAATACCTCAGCAGTGAAACGCTGTCATGAGCTCAGCATATGCTGAGAAAACCATTCATGTAAGTAACAAGCACTTCTGAAACTGGGAAAAACAAAGGAGCAGATGAAAATGTATCTTCAACTCTGTTGCCCAGAGTGTGGATGTTTAAAATGTATTTTTTTTTCTCCCAGTCTTATGTCTATGAATTTTTCCCTAGTTAGAGATTCTCCATATGGACAATGACTTCCATATGGTCACTTCATTCCTGGGTCCATACTCCAGCCACTGATGAGTACAGTATGTCTGTGTGGCTTCCTTCTTACCAGTCCGATGTGAGTGAAAGGAATAAAGCCACTTCCAGGCCAAACTATAGCATGTCACTTACCGATGAGATCATGCTCAGATAAATGAAGTGTGGCGAGACTTTGTCATTGCGCTAACTAAAATAATAAAGTGTTTTCACATTACCACATTACCACTACATATGATGAGAGAGAGAGAGAGAGAGAGAGAGAGAGAGAGAGAGAGAACACAAACTGGATGAAGATACCTCCACCATAGCATGGTTTGCAGGTTAGTTTCAACTGTCAACTTGACAACTTAGAACACCTGAGAATGAAGTCAGCCTGACGTGCTTTGTGTATTAGGCTGTGGATATTTCTGAAGGGAGTTGTCCTGGCTGTTGATTGGAATAATCAAATCCGTTGTGGGTGACACCATTCCCTAGGCTGGATCCCAAACTCTATGAACGGAGAAAGTTACTCAACAAGCAAGGTGGCAACCATGGCGTGTCTGTTTCTGTCCGCTCTGACTGGGGATGTGATGTGACCAGTTGCTTAAGTTCCTGCCTTGACCGCTCTGACATGAGAGGCCGAGACCAGGAAATGTGAACTAAAGTAAAGCCCTCTCCTCTCCTATGCTGCTTTTATCATGATGCTTTATACACTGACTCTGGTGGTTTGGAAGAAAATGACCTCCAAAGGCAGGGGCGCTCTGAGGAGGTGAGGCCTTGCTGGAGGAAGTGTGTCACTAAGGACAGGCTTTGGGGTCTCTTTTGTCCAAGCTTCCCTCAGTGTGACTGTCCTTCGACTTCTTGTTGTCTGCAAGATGTAGCACTCTCAGCTCCAGCGGCCACATCTGTCTGCACCCGGCCGTGCTCCCTGCCATGATGATAATGGACTGAACCTCTGAAACCAAGCAAGCCACATCAATTAAATGTTTTCTTTACAAGAGTTGCTGTGGTCATGATGTCTCTTTATAGCAAAACAACACAACAACAACACAAACAACAACAAAACAACAACACAACAACAACAACAACAAACCAGCCTAAGACAGTAGCAGTAATGTAACTGGGGCACAGAGTATTCTCTGTCTCTGAGATAGCAAATTCATTTACTATAGTAGTAGTGGGCCGTGACTCCTTTGGGAGTCGAACGACCCTATCACAGAGGTCACCTAAGACCATCAAAACCCACAGATATTTGCGTTACAACTCATAACAGTAGTAAAATTACAGTTATGAAGTAGTAATAAACAACTTTATGGTGGGGCTCACCACAGCATGAGGAACTGTATTAAAGGGTCACAGCGTTGAGAACCACTGCTTTGCGATCATCCTTGAGCGTGTGTGCTGTACACAGTTACATGTGCCACACCCACACCCTCATAAGACTTTCACAAGTCACAAGGCCCACCAGTCTCACCAAAACACGAGGAATCTGCTGTGCCTATTATTTAGGCTATGACATCATCAGCTCGCAGGAGTTTTAAATTCTTTCGTGCTTACGGGGTTACTGTTGCCGACTGAGTAATGTCACTCTGGTACACGACTGTGGTGAAGTCGATGCTCCTTTCTCCTGTTTCTTCCTCCGCCGGTTGCAGGGAGAGGACTGAGCCGACATCAGGGCACCAGGCAGAGCGGAGCTGCTGCAGAGCCGCTCACCGAACAGCCTGGAGTGTGGTGTGGATGAGAAGCATGTGTTTAATCATGGTGGTCCCCGAGATCTGTGAGGTTATTTGCTGTGCCAGCAGGTACTGTTCGAGACCCCATACACATAAGAGATGTTGTTTTCTGCCTTCTTCACTTACTGTTTCATTATACACACGTTCCCTATGCATTAAAAGTGTTTTGCAAATAATAGTTTAGACCCACAAACAGGAGTACCACACATGGATAAAATATAACTAAAATTAATTTCTCTACCTTTAGGCATTTCTGTACTATGGAAAACTACTTCATTATGCAGAAACCATTTTTAGGTCAAGAAAATTTATTATTATCATTGTTTCTGTTTGTTTTCATTTCTCTCCCCTCTGACTTCAGTACTTCATAACTATCATATTTTGCCTTCCCTTTTCCATCTCTTTGCCTTTTTCCTTCACAATATCCTAAGGCTGCTTGAGACAAATGGTGATACGTGTTAAAACACAAACACATGCTATGTATTTAATCTTCTAGTGTCAATTCTCTGGAGAGCTTCATGTGCCGATTTTAACTCTGCCTCTTGCACCTTGGATTAACCAGTGTTCTGTGTCTTTCTGGCCACTACATTTTACTGTGATCTTTCCTTACGGGGCTTTATCCCTCTCACAGACCAAGCCCCCTGTATTTATTTATTTTACACCTCCCAAGTGCCTCCTGTTGATTCCACTGTCACTGACTTGTAAAGAAACATAAACAATACTCACTTTTAAGTTCTTTGCAAAGTTAATCAGTTGTCAAGTGCACACCTGTAATCCCAGCACCAAGGAGAACTGAGCAGGAGGCTTGCGGAGAGCAGCCCAGACTAAAGGGTGAAATCCTGTCTGCTTCCTGGTTTTGTTTTTTGCTTTGCTTTATTTTGAAAGGGCAATGGGCCCCTTCTGGTGCTTCAGACGAAGATGAAAGAGTTGTCCCTAGCCATGCCTACCAGTGAGGGAGTGTTTCAGAAAGATTGTTACAAGCTCCAAAATCCTAAAATTTCCTGTTTAATTCCTTGTTTCCTAGTTTCATCTGCCTCCTGATGCCACAAAAAGGTAAACAACAACAAAAACGCCTTAGCCACGGATGAGGAAGAAACATCATGACACCTCTGTCCTCTGCCTTCCACTCAGAAGGAAGGGAACTCACCAGCAGTAGGGCGGCTAGGGCTAAGACAGTTCAGGCACAGGAGATGGATGGCCCCTTTGCAAAGACTTCCAAGAGCCCTCTTGATGACGTCTAGTTCCCTTGGTACCACAAGGCTGAAGACCAAGGCTGTCTGCAAGGGGTGTGTATTGCCTGTTTCTTTTCAAAACAGGTTCCTTACCACCTGGAAAGAAAAGATGTTTTGTCTGTCGAGATACTGCGATGGTAGACTAGCTCCCAGGGATGGTAATGAAAAGTCTGCCCGAACTGCAACCCTGAGGCTCTTTTCTGCACTTAGCTGAGCCTTTTATGTTTGTGATCTAACATTTAAAAATATTCGGCAGCTGTCTACAAGACCCTGGACTTCCGTTTCTTTCCCCATATCTCTGCTTTATGTGTACAAGTTTTTGCCTGTATGGTCTGCGTATCACATTCCTGCCTGTGTGAGCAGAGCAGAATAAGAGGTAGCAGATCTGCTGCTTCTTCTGTACTCCCACTCACCAAGGCGTCCGTGAGTGGAAATCCCTCCGGTATGATTCCCACTCAACCACCGCCGACAGCCCATTGTCCGTTCTAACATCCCTTTCGTATCTTTTCTTTGAACTTCACTGGGAAGCTTTGGGAGACTGCACTAAATATCACCAAGATAGAACCCTGGAAACTCAGAACTCCATGTCTTCCTGCTTTTCCTTAGGTTAAAAGTTTAAATGGCCAAAACTAATTTTTTAAATTGTATTTTTTTGAATAGTTATGACCAAAATTCCCAACAAAACAGATTAAGGAAGGAAATATTTGTCTGGGCTCACAGTGTCAAGCCCTGTGCCCTGGAGAAGACCATCAAGACAGCAGGAGGTTGAAGCAGAGAACAAGGCTCACACGCGGGTAGGAAGTCCAGTGTGACAGGAAGCAGCCAAGGTAATTACCATAAGGACCACTGACCTCTAGGTAGGCCTCACCTCTTAATGTTTCCAGAACCTCCCAAAATAGATGCCGTACTGGGAACCAAACATGTAAAACCCAAGTCTGTGGCAGGACTATTACGAGATTCAAACCGGCGGACAGCATCATCCTACCCTTCGGCTCCAGCACTACATGAAACAGCTTCTTCTAATAGACCCTGGGCCTAAGAGATAAGGGTCTAGGCTTCTATTAAGGTTTTGCTTGAGCCTGGATGTATATTAAAACCATAATATGCATTCTGCAGAGAGGGAAGAAAAAGGCAGAACCCTGAGGGCCAATGCTTGCAGGAGTGAGAAGGTGGGGTGACTTAGACCTTCACCCTGGGGCCAGGCACTGGGCTGACTATGACTCCCAGTGCCTGTCCCCCCCATCCCAGTCCAAGTCATTAACTTTCCAGAACTCTAAGACTTTAGTGAATTCCCCAGATTTTCTCAGCCCTCTTTCTCACTCTATTCTTCCTGGTCTCCTCCACCAGCCACATATGACTCTAGGTCAGGAAAGTTCTTCATTCCAAGACCTTTGGCACCCGTGGCTGCACTTGGGCCACTTAGCAATGTGGTTTGCTTAGGCCAAAACACATCATTGTAAATACTGATTTAACATTTTATTTAATGACTGTGTCTCTTTATTAATAAGACACAACACTACTCAAGTTTATATTCAAAATATAACGTGGCAAAAAATTATTAAATGCAACGGTTGGCATAATAATGAGATGCACGTGTCCCAGCTCCCCCCACGTCTGGCTCCTAAGAAGATGGATTTGGGATTTCTAGTGTGGCTCCCATGATTTCCTTTGCTCAGCAGCATCTGAGTGAATGGACAGAGTGGGAAGAAAAGCCAAGAGACCAGCAGGAGCCTGCTTAGTCCGCACAATAAAGGGCTCCTGATGGGAGGGAAGGACAGAGAGGATAGTGACCAATTACTTGGGGTTGAATGAGTTTGAGGGCAAGACACAGTGGGACCATTTTCCTTCCTGCCCCATTGCTGCCAGATGTGCTGGAGGAGACAAGAGAAAGGAGAGGTTCTTTCCCATGAGCTTACTATGTGCCAAGAAGCTGTGTTTGCGTTAGCATTGTGCCTAAGACACAAAGTGCATACCACCACACTTACCTGCCATAATCCAGAACCATTTTTCCTTTATGTAGCACCCCACTTCCTCCCTTTTTCTCCTTCTCTGCCCTCCATCCTTTCACTCCCTCCTTCCCTCCCTCCCTTCCTCCTTCCACCCCTTTTTCTCCTTCCCCTCATTCACCTCTTTTCCTTTCAGCTCTACAGTGCTATCTACCCCAGAGAGAGCAGGTGATGAATTTGTGCTTTTCTGGTCTAATAATTAAGCTGCCCGTGGAATCAGGACCTAATAGGAACCATATTCTAATGCACCTGAATTTAATTTTAGCATTTCAGCCCAAAGCTCAAGTTAGCCTCCTGGCTTATTGCCAACCTCTGGATGTATATGCCTTGTGCATCCGGCACCCCCTCATGGCACCTCTGTGCCAGGGCCTCACAGATAGGGTGGAAAATGTTTCATTTTTGCAATTATTAAGTTTTTCTTAAGTGAAATTTTAATTACCTTTCAAACCATGGCAAAAATCATGGCTTCAAAGTAGCCGGGTTTTCAATGGCTAAGTCAGAATGGTAGTATCAAATGTCAAATACTGGTCCACACTTGAGCAGGGCAGGCTAGAACATCCATGTCCCCAGATACGGGGGTAGTGCTGGTGCCAGCTCAATGTCATCAGCTGTTTGAAGCTGCGGAGGAAGGGTAACATATTGTGACATGCCCTTCAGCATCTTGGTTTTCCTCTCCCAGCATGATCCCGAGATTGAAGGCAGGTGCAGAAGTTGTTAAAACTAGAAATCTAAGTGGCAAAGATCAAGGCCTAAGAAACTGTCTCTGTGTGCTGTGCTACAGCCTGGGTGCCATGGGAAAGCAACAACAGAGTCATTATAAACCCCATAATGAAAAAAGATTTGCCATATTGATCTGAATTTAGCCATTTTGGAAAACAATTTTCTAGTGCTTGCCTTATTCTCCGGCATTTAAAAATTTTATTTTAGTTTTTTTATTATTATTGTGTAAGTATATATGTGCATGATGTGGGGGGGAGGGAGGAGGAAGGGAGACGGAGAGAGAGGAGAGAGACGAGATGAGAGGAGGAGGAGGAGAGAGAGAGAGAAGGTGTGTGTACCAAAGCCACTCATGTGGAGTTCAGCCTTAGGGGAGTTGGATCTCTCTTCCCACCTCCCCAGGGTCTAGGAATGAACTAGGTTGTCAGGCATGGGTATCTAGCACCTTTACTTCTGAGCATCCCACAGTCCTGTCTGTATTTTTGTACAGACTTCCATGTGTATACATTACATGCAGATACAATATATACATATACATACAAAATAGATCCACTGATGCCTCCCATGTTCCATTCTTTATTTTACCCATACCTCATACGCTAACGGTTGTGACTTAAGTTATATCTTAAAGTTTCTCATGTCTCAGAGAGACAGCTCCTATCCAACACACAGGGGGTCCTTGGTGTACCTCCAAGGCCTCAGGCTCCCTGCAGAGAGCCCAGCTTCTTATGTTGGT
Organism: Arvicola amphibius; assembly: GCF_903992535.2. Classification (NCBI taxonomy): domain Eukaryota; kingdom Metazoa; phylum Chordata; class Mammalia; order Rodentia; family Cricetidae; genus Arvicola; species Arvicola amphibius. The sequence goes on from NC_052057.2 coordinate 93,865,305, forward strand.
ACTGCACCCTAAACGATGCCTGGCAGCCTTGGCTTGTACTGATTTCTGACCTGTGTAGCCAAGGGCTGTTCTCCTCTATTGTCTTTGGCCCTCCCTGACAGGATTCTTCTGAGACAAGAGCCCCTGAAGTTTTCCAGCTTGATTTTCAGTACTGCACCCCATTGTCACCCTTGATCCCACCCTAAGCAGCACACTGGCCCTGACCTCCGTGTACCTAGAAGGGAACCCATGGCAGGAAAAGGTGGAGACACTGTAAGTGTGGTACGTGGGAACTGGTTCGGTTCCACGTGGCTTTCCGCCTAGGGCTTCACTTGTCTCATTTATTTAGTCTGCTCTCAGGAATTGGATCATAGAATTCCGAAAGAGATCTCATTGAAAGCTCTAGAATCCCACTGAACATTTGGTGACACATTTGCTTTATTGAAAATATGCTAAGTTCTTGTCGGATATGAAAGCAGATTGTTTTTAAAAGATAGAATTTGTTCTTAGAAACTTACTTCTAGGCACGGAGGCTACTTTAGAATTATTGGTTCACCTTCCATTCCATCCCCATGTGTCTATCATGCCCATTTCTCTTGCTCAGGTAAGCAGACATCTTTGTGCTTATGGCCTGGGAGGAGGTTGGATGCATCCGGAGGCAGGAGAAAAGGATCTTCCTGCGCTGGATTCCTAAATTTAAGCCATGAGAGTGGGGCTGAAAAGTGGTAGCCTTTTGGGGACAGAACTGAGCATGGACAGGTTTTAATGGATATACAGTGTGTGTGTGTGTGTGTGTGTGTGTGTGTGTGGTGTGTGTGTGTGTGTTCTCCACCATGAATTGGATATTGACATTTCAAGTCCAAAAAAGGTCTCATAAAGTGAAAATTTACAATTAAGAAAATATACTGGAAATTTGGCAACTTAGACCTCAAAGAGACTAACTTACCTGCATTGTTTTTTCTAGATCAAACCTTCTGGGCAAGGAAGCCAACTCTAAAGCCTTAGCTTGGGCAGTTGAAGCCATGTGTGGCCCCCTAAGGCTCATCGTGACCACAGTCAGTGCCCAGGCCAGGATAAGAAGCAGGACAGCTTAGTGGGAACATGGTCCCAAGGCCACAGATTCAGCAAGATGAAGGTGACTTCAGTATTTCTTCACCTGTATCCATTCCTTGATCCACGGCAGGTGACAGGGGCCTCGGTCCTAAGTAGTGTCTCACACCCAGGCACAATCATCTAAGGACAGAAAGTCCCCTGACATCAGCTGGAAGAGTAGCTTACTTGATAGAGTACGTGTCGGCAAACAGGAATCATCACTGAGGTCAGTCTCCAGCACTGCATAAAGTCACCATGACATCCAGTGGCCTAGAGATGGGGGCAGTTGGATCATGAATTTCAGGGTCATCCTCAGTTATATGGTAGGTTTTCAGGCTAGCCTGGGGTACACGAAGCCCTATCTCAGAAGGTAGATAGATTGATAGACAGACAGATAGATGATAGGCAGGCAGACAGACTGACTGACAGATAGACGGATAGATACATGAGAAAGACAGGAGGAGAAGAAAAGAGGGGGAGAGTCCCCCAATATTGAGTCAGTACTGAGATTAAGGCTGCTGGCATGAACAGACATGGATATAATAATAGAACTGTAGCTCCCAGTGGAAATGGCCTTGATCTCTGGAAACGTCAAATGTCTGTCTCCGCACACCCCAGTTTGTGACAACAGACACGCACTCTTCATTAAGGAAGTTAGACTTTTTTATGAGCTTGCTCTCTCAGGGAGCACATCCTTTAAAACAGCAGCCGGCATGAGCGAGGAGGTTGGTAAGGGAAAATGACAGCTGTGGTCGAACTGTCTCTTTCAAAACGAGATGAAAAACCACTCGCTCCACAGAATGTGAGGATGGACTGATCTTCAACAGCGGTTTGCTCCTGGCGTGTTTGGGTCACGGACTCCTCTGAGAATAAAGATCCTCTGTTCTGAAGAATACACATAGGCACCAACTCGCCCAATTTTGTACAGATTGCAGGACCTTCAGAACCCATTCCTTTGGGGAGCACAGTCACAGACCCCAGGATAAGGAACCCAGTTCCATCTGGCGCTCTCCCTGTCCCCATCTCTCCCAGGGAAGGTTCAGTGGAAAAAAGAGAAAAACTCTCAGTCTATTAGGAATACAAAGAAAACTGCCACCCACAGACTGTCACCCCCGGCACGCTCACCATCTGTACCCTCAGAAACCCTGGTCTATTCCCATCTTCTTTCAGCACCGCTGCAATAGGTCTGGCATGTTTTAATCTCTTTCCTGAGACCAGCCTAAGACTGGGACACAGTATACCTAGAGAAGACTGCGGCCCCATGTGCTCACACCCCTCTGGCAGGAAGACTTTAACATTAACTGCCTATTACGAAATTCACTCTGGCCATAAAACCGTCCTGGGTAAGAGATGTTCAGCCAGATATGTGCAGCTGAGGGTGATGAAGAAAACCCCCTCCCCAAAGCAGGAAGCCCCAGGACTGTTCTGTGGCCTTCACTGAAGCGAAAGGGCGGTTTGTTACGCTAGCAGATTGTGGCAGATGAATGAGAACAGCCCCCATTAGGCTCCCATGTTTGAATGCTTGGTCACCAGAAGAGTGGAACTGTTTGAAAGAACTGCAAGGGTTCGGGGGGTGAGGGCTTGTTGGAGGAGGGGTGTCACTCTGAGCGTGGGCTTTGAGGTCTCCAAAGCTATGCCAGGCCCTGTCTCTCTCTGCCTGTGGACCATGACGTAGGTTACATCTACTGCCATGGTGATAATGGACGAAACCGCTGACACTGTAAGCAACTCCGCGGGTCAATGCTTCTTTTGGCTTGGTCATGGCATCCTTGCAGACGATAGAACAGGGACTAAGACACATATTGATGGAACCGTGCTAGCCTAGGCCACCTAGGGGAGGCCTCCTGGAGGACCCATTCTTCATGGTATGGTGGCACTGCTGTAGTCGACACTTTGCCAGCCTCTTGAGTCCTGATGCTTCCCAAGCTTTCTATTGCAAGAATGTGCAAAGGACACATCCATGCATATTCTGTATGGACAAGGGGCTCTTCCTGGCTCCCCAGGCAGCACAAGACACCAGGAAAGTCACCTCGTTTCCCTCATTTGTAGCAGAAAGAACCTTCTCTTCCAGGCCTGGGGAATTTTCTGGGTCCACCTGGCCTACATACAAAGCTTTTTTGTCAGAAATTCCTTGCTATCTTTGAATCACAGATGGTAATTGTGCTCAGTTTAGGAGAAACACTGCCTAGCATGGATCACTGGTAAGAATACCAACAGAAACAGACCCAGGCACACACACCACACACACACACACCACACTTGCATGCACACACATTCCCGAATGGGTTTGCATAAGGCAATGAGGAACAGTCTGAAGTGGGCAAAGCCAAATGCAAAGCAGCCATCTGTTACTCAGTGATAAAGTGCACCTAGAAAGTTATCCGGCTCTCACATCGGAGCAGCTCTGCTGATTCAGAAGACTCTTGGGGATCCGGGCACCGAGTACTAGGCGCTGACATCAGGAGACCTACTTTTAGTGCCAGTTTTCTGCTCTAAGACACTCACTTTGGTGAATCACACATCCTTCTTCCAGCTCAGATTCAACATCTTAAAACTAAGGAGGCAGCAACCCCAGTTCTAGTTGTCCATGGTTCTCTGGATTAGCCTGCCACGTCTTAGTTCGTAATTATTCCCAGCACTGGATAAGGAAGAGAAGCAACACTACGTTGGCCTCTGAGACAAGAGACAGAAACCCTCTTGTCACAGACACATATGTAACGCGGCACAACAGTGATGATCTGAGATCGCGTCCAGGGAGTATCCGTCCTTTGCCAAATTAAATAACCCTCTAAACGTGCCGCATGCAGCGGTACAAAAGCGCTAACATGTCAGGCAGGCTAAATTGTCTCACCTCACGGTGGGGGGATAATCCCTGGGGCTGCTTCTCTGCAGAAAGTCTTTCCAGCTCTTTCTAGGGCCACCACCATTCCCAGGGCTGGACTGTGGCAGGAAAGGACAGTCCCAGATTTCAGTCCCAGATTTCAACTGTCCCCTGGGGGCTTTCCTCTCCAGCATTAGTCCCCACTGGCTTCCCGCCGCCCCCCCCCACCACCCCAGCTTCTCTTCCTTTGAGACCATTGAAGTTTCCCAGTCAGCAGAGGGACTTGTGGCCCCTCGGGGCGGAAAAATATTCCTCACTAGAGCCCCGACATCATGAATGAGCTAGAACTACAACCTAAGCGCTCATTGTGGTCCACTGACTGTGTATCAGACTAGACCAGGCCAACAACACAGCCTGCGGCTCCCACCCTGATTTACCGAGGCAGGATCTCTAGGGGAAATCTGAGGAATTTTTCCAGGTATTCTGGGCGAGCCTAAAGTTTGGGCCCTCATGGCCTCACAAGTCCCCTTTTCCAGTTTAAGGAACTAAAGGAATTATGGGTAATTTTGTGAAATACTTGGCAGTTATACTGCACCAAGGAATGAGAACATATGAGTTGAGAAACAATACAGGGCATTTCTTCGCAACAGAAAAAAAAATACCCCCAAACAAACAAAATAAAACAAAACAGCCCACTGAGGTGGGCTGCAGCTCATGTGGGGCTCTCGCACAGGGCTCCTGTAGAACCCAGGGCTGTTCATCCTCTGGAAGGGGAGATTTGCATTTACACAGGGAAAAGCAAGCTGTTTCCATCGCCACCTCATAGAGACTGGAGAATGAACTACAGTGCTATATGCTAATTATACAGAAAGAAAAACACATAGTCGAGGTGAAGCGTTCATGTCAGCATGCCAGAGAGTGCTTCTCCTGGAGAAGTCATGCAGGAAGGCAAACTGCCTTGGCATATCCTTTTCTGGCAGAACCAAAATACAGGGATTAGATGGCGCCGAGGCCTTAAGAAGGGACAACCAGCGACCCAACACTATCAAAGGGGAGGGTATGAGAACAGACATGTCCCTTTGGCAAATCGCTTCTTAAGGGCCAGCTGCCACCCTCCTTTAACCCCTACATACAGTAAAGGGCAAGCATCTCCTCTCTAGATGTCTAAACATCATGGATGTGGAAAGTCTTTCTCTGTTTTCCGCTTTACTTTTTTCTGCTTGTTCTCCTAGTCCCTGCAGGTACTTCACACATGTCAACTCGATCTTTGTTCTGTCCACTTATGAGACAACTGAAGAGCCTGGTCTTATTGAATAAAAAAAGTTCATTGTGCAATGTTCTTTGCAAATGGGACTAGTAATCCATTCTCTATAGTCCCATTGGTATTTTTCTGCCCTAATCTGTACACTGGCAAACACACACTTTAGCAAGATAAGAAGTAACAAATATAATACCTGCTTTTGTACTAAACTATGTTCAGATTACATGTGCACTTAAATTCTCACATCTCTCTCAAAACACAGTTGAACTAACCACATGTGGGAGGAAGGTGGACTGACACTTCATTTATGTGTGCATATCCAGCACATGTATCTAAGGTTGCCATGGCGGAACAGCCTCCCTGGTATCCCAGCATCCCATGGGTTCCTCTGTCACCAGCAGTCAGTCATTGGCCACATGATCTCTGTTGATGTGAGCTGTCCTTTTCAGTTTATAGTTTTCCCTATAATCAACATAACTTATTTAGGCAAAAAGGCAAAGCCAAGGACAGCAGACGTACAGAGGGCCTGCCTAGAATTATATTAATAAACACTGCTGGGAAGGGAAACAATTTTCCCCAAGGAGTTATATTTAAAACAAAAACAGCAATAGCAATAATAGTATTAGTGTGCATATAGTCAAAGCAGAGATAAACTGCTCTTGGACCGACTACACCTTCATATTTCAACACAAAGAGGAGATTATCAATATGGAAGAGGGACAAAGGCACAGCTATTACAAAGTAACTATCTACCAAACATTTGTATTTTTAGTTACAGTGGTTGTGTGTGTGTGTGTGTGTTGGTGTGTTTGCTGAGCACCAAACCTCAAACAGCTGAAATATGTAACACTCTTTGTTTGCTCTGCTCTCAGAATCTCCCTTTCCAAGCTATATTATGCTGACTCTTAAACTGCATCTCCGCTAAGCCCTCTCCCCTGGAGCCTCTGATTCTCATGTGAAATGGCACAGAAATTGTACACCTGGATCCTAACTGTTTTCATTTCATTTATGTTGCAGTGATAAAACACCCTGGCAAAAAAAACAGCCTAAGAGCAGAAGAAAGGGGTTTTATTGCAACTCAGCAGTCCACCATTGTCAGAAGTCAAGAAGGAACTAAAACAAGCTAGCCACCGTCAAAAGCAGGGAAGTAAGTATAACGTGTTTGCTGCTCAATGCGCTTGCCCTTAGCTAGACATCTCCCTCTCAGACCGTTCAGGACCCCGGGTGCTGTTCACAGTGGACTGGGTCTT
>NC_052057.2:94776707-94861707 GCF_903992535.2 Arvicola amphibius
TCCCAAAGGTCAGATGAGGAGACGAGTGGTGGTGAAGGAACGCCATGCATTCCAGGGCGGACGCTACTGGCGGTCTAATTACTAATACCAGCAGTCTAGTTATAAAGCCTGTCCTGGTCTGCAGTAGAAGCTGGAGGTTTGCACAGCTAGACAGTTTGGTCTGGTTGAGCATTATTTCAGAATAATGATAAACAAGTTGTTGCAAGACGTAAAGTGCGGCTCCTTTTGAGCTCTTCTTTCTCTCCTAACCAGAGTGCTTTAGTGAAATGTTCAGTTCTGCTCAAAAAAGAAAAGAAAAGTTGCTGCTGCCTGGCGGGAACTTTGAGCCTTTAGAACAAGGTGTTAATGTATTAGACTTTTGTTCCTGGAATCCACATGAGTGTGAGAGAATACTTCAGAAAAGGGCCAGTTCACACTTACCTTGCTTTTAGTTCCTCGTCAGACACCTTCAAACCCAAGCAGAGAGTCTGATTTTAATAAAAGCAGCCTCTCCGTCCCTGTTACATTGTGGCTGAGTAGTATTGCTCTTGTGTGGGTATGCCACACTTGTGTATTCATCAGTTGAGAGACATGCTGGTAGTTTCTATTTTTGACTATCCTGACCAGTATTGCTATGAAGGTTTACATGCAGGCTTCCCCTTCTTTCTCATTCTTCTGGATGTACAAAGGTGGAATCACTGGGCCTTCCTATAACTGTGTAAAGGAACTCCCAGATGATATTCCAAAGTAGCTCACTGTGTCATTTTATTCACACTAGCACTGGAGGTGTGTTCCAGTTTTGTCCGTCTTACCTGCCTGTGGTAACTGTCTCTTTCATTATGTATTTTGTGGGTGTGAAGTTGTATTTTGTGGCTTTGATTTTCATTTTACTAATGACATTAAGCATCTTAAGTGGTTTTGAATACTGGGTAGATAATCTTTTTTAAATGGAGACTTCATTGGGCCCTAAGGTACGTTTTTACCTTATACCTTTTACCTATATTTTCCTTGATCCATTTTCCTGATAATAAATAATCATGAAATACCTTTCTTGTGTATGTAGTCCTTATAATAATATGATTTCAAAAACCCCCAGAGCTAGAGATGTAGCTCAGTGGTAGCATGTGTGCTCTACATGCACGAAGCCCTTGGTTTATCTCTGTCACTGTACACAGACATACATATAAATACACAAACATGCACACGCAATTGAAAATATAAGACAAGAGGCAAGATGAATGAAGCCTTGGGTTTATTGCTACCAATGCACGCGCACGTACACACACACACACACACACACAGCATACACATACAATTGAAAAAAATAGGAAAGAGAGTCATGATGATTTTTGCTAGGAGTAGACACATATGATGTAGTCCCATAGGCTTGGGAGGCTGAGGCAGGAGGTCCACTTTCATACAGCAGTTTGAGGCCAGCAAAGCAAAATGGGTGGCCTTGGCCTTGTATCACTTACCTTCCCCATTGCTGACAGGATTCCTGCAGAAACCACTTCAGGTGGAGGAAGGATCTATTTGGGTTGTGTTTGGGGAAAGCAGTCCTCAACTAAGTAGAGGATCTGCATGCCTCTGCTTTACAAGTACTGAGATTACAGGGGTGAGCCATGATGTCCTGCTTTTATATGTTTTGCTTTCAAATGATGAAAACTAACCAGTGGACCTTTAATCCCAACACTCAGGAGGCAGGGGCAGATGGAGTCCAGTCTGATCTACCTAGTGAGTTCTAGACATCCAGGGCTACATAGTAGACAATATTCAACCAGTGTGAGACAGTTAACATACATGGCATCTAGGGTCCTGGAAACTTCACTTGGATGCTGTGGCCACAGTAGTGTAGGGTAGTCCTTAGTGTCTGTGGTTCAAACAGTCTGCAGTCATTCTTGTTTTTTGAGACTGGGTTTCTTTTACTTTTCTTTTTAATATTTATTTATCTATTTTATGTATATGACTGCTCTATTTGCTTGTATGCCTGCATTACAGAAGAGAGAATAAGACAGAAGATGACATCAGATCCCATTATATATGGTTTTGGGCCACCATGTGGTTGCTCTGAATTGAACTCAGGACCTCTGGAAGAGCAGCCAGTGCTCTTAATTGCTGAGCCATCTTTCTAGCCCTAAGATTTTATTTTCTTAAAATGCTTTTTCTGGAAGTTCTGAAATATTTAAAAGTACTTCCTACAGGAAATATACTACATTCTGCCTTCCACTAGGCCTGCCTCTTAGCACCCCTTCCATCTCAACACTAGGATCAGTAATCCTAAGGAGCCAGCCATCTCCAAACCATAGCATCCCTCCATATTCTGTGGGATGTGTTCTGCAACCTATGGAGGATGCCCAAAGCCTCAGGTAGCAGTTGAGCTAACCGCTAGGTATCACACTGGGTGTGCTGGACACTCGTCTCTGGCAGGACTGAGTGGGAGAGGAGGCCAGATTTTATCACACTATTCAGGGTGTCATTAAAGAGATTTAGTTTTTATTTTATCTATATTAGTGGATGCACCACATACATGCCTGTTACTTACAGAGGTCAGAAAAGGTGTTAGGTCTCTTGTGACTAGAGTTAAAGATAATTGCTGGATGGTGGTGGTGGTGCACACCTTTAATCCAGCACTCGGGAGGCAGAGGCAGGTGGATCTCTAAATTCAAGGCAGCTTGGTCTACAGAGTGAGTTCCAGGACAACCAGGGCTACACAGAGAAACCCTGTCTTGAAAACCAGTGGAAGATGATGAAAGGATAGTTTTGATCCATCATGTTGGTGCTGGGAACAGAGCTTGGGTCCTCTACAGGAGCAACAAATGCTCTTAACTGCTTAACTATCTTCCAGTCCAAAAGTTAAGATGTGTTTTTTCTGGAATTTTTTGCTTGCTATTCTTTTATTGTAGTTATTATAAACAAACGAAACTATATCAAAGGAAATGGGCCAGTGGGAAACCTCTAATGAGTTGATAGTGCTTGCCTCTTTTTTTTGTTTTTCAAGACAGGGTTGATGACTGGAGGTGTCACGCACTTTTAGAAAAGTGACTGGGCCACCAGAATAGCTTTCTTGAGTGGGTGGCTAACCCCTTCCCCCAGTCATTAAGAACCAGAAAAGCCAAAGGGAAGAGAAGCAATGGATGTGACAAATTCCCTTTGGTCTGGTACGAGGGTTAATTTATAGAAGTTATCTTGGTGCTCTCGTGAGGCTCAGCCTTGTACTGGCGTGCTGCCTGCTCACACAGGACTGAGTTGGGTAGGGGAGAGTAGCAGCCCCTGGGCTCACACCTCCTCTCTCTGCTGTATCTCTGCAGTATGACTTCTCCTTGGAAAAGAAAACCATTGAGTGGGCCGAAGATATTAAGCTAATCCAAGAAGCTCAGCGAGAAGCAGAGCGGAAGGCTGAGGATGCAGAAGCTAAAGTGACTTCTAAGAGTGGCCCAGAGGGTGACAGCAAAATGAGCTTCTCCAAGACTCATAATCCAGCCACAATGCCGCCTCCGATTAACCCCATCCTTGCCAGCTTACAGCACAACAGCATCCTCACTCCAACTCGGGTCAGCAGTAGTGCCACAAAGCAGAAAGTTCTCAGCCCACCCCACACAAAAGCGGATTTCAATCCTGCTGACTTTGAGTGCGAAGAGGACCCGTTTGATAATCTGGAGTTAAAAACCATCGATGAGAAGGAAGAACTGAGAAATATTCTGGTAGGAACCACTGGACCCATAATGGCTCAGTTACTGGACAGTAACTCACCCAGAGGAAGCTCGGGTTCTGTGTTACAGGACGAGGAGGTCTTGGCCTCCTTGGAGCAGGCAACCTTAGATTTCAAGCCTCTTCATAAACCCAATGGCTTTATAACCTTACCGCAGTTGGGCAACTGTGAAAAGATGTCGCTGTCTTCCAAAGTGTCCCTGCCCCCTGTCCCTACAGTAAGCAATATCAAATCTCTGTCCTTCCCCAAACTTGACTCTGATGACGGCAGTCAGAAGACAGTCAAGCTTGCGAGCACTTTCCATAGCGCATCCTGCCTCCGAAGCGGCACACCCCGGGGTTTCCTGAAGCCTTCCACCCAAAGCAGTGCCAGTGAGCTCAATGGGGACCATGCTCTTGGGCTTTCAGCTTTGAACTTGAACAGTGGTACAGAGGTGCCAACCCTGATGTCCTCCCAGATGCCTTCCCTGTCTGTCTTGTCTGTGTGTACAGAAGAACCATCACCTCCAAATACATGTCCCACAGTAAGTTTTCAGTCCTAACTTACAGTCCCAAAAATGCCTCAGTGATCCCATTTAGCAAAAGTCTCCCACAAGGCTTAATGGCTTTTTTATCTGATAGCTATAATTCCACTTATTTTTCTGAGGACCAGGATTACTACTTTTGAACCCAGCTTTGATATTTATTTATTTTTGGTTCTTCTTCAGTGCCAGGCCATTGCCGTGGTAGACAAGGACTCTGCCACTGCCCTACATTCCCAGCTAAAGCTTGGTTACTGTTCACCTTCCTGCATCTTTAAGATCTTTCCCTTTGCAAATATAAGATAGCACAGCCCCTAGGAATGGAATTTCTCTGTCTGATCTTGATCCTTTTTGTACTGTTGTGTCTTAATAGGTTTTTCGTCTTTGTTTATGGTGGTTTTAGTTGAATCAGGGTCTTACTGTATGGCCTAGATCTCCTACCTCCACCTGGTGAGAGCTGGGATCACAGTGTGTGCCCAGCCCTGTGCCTGACTGTCTGGCTGTTGTCTCTCTGCCCATCTTCCTTGCAGATACTCCTTGTCACACCCTCCCCTCTCCTCGCCTCTCCTTCTCACTGTGCCTTGTTTTGTTTTTCTAATCATGATGTGGCTCTTTAGGGTTTACATTCTTCAGACTGAATGGTGACTAAAGACTATAGATTGTAATTGTGTGATTCTTTTTATCCTGTTCAGCAGTATGTGTTAGGCAGTCTGGAAAGTGGTGTCGGGTCGAAAGATGCATTAGGATGGATTGATAAAGAGATTACAACTTTCTCATCCTAAAGAAAATCTAAATTTTTTTTTGTTTTGTTTTTTGAGACAGAATTTCTCTGTGTACCCTTGCCTGACCTGGAACTCACTTTGTGGACCAGGCTGGCCTTGAACTCACGGAGATCTGTCTACCTCTGCCTCCTGAGTGCTGGGATTAAAGGCGTACGCCGTTACCCTTAGCAGAAAATACTATTTTGCTACATAGAATGATTGTAAAACAGGGCAGTTTCTTTGTCAGGTAGTATAAGCTCAGCTTTGATGTGTGTTTCTACCCCAGAACAACATTTCTGTATCCTGGCTATATAAATCTTAGAAGCCGCAGAGTCTCTTTCTATACTAGCTCATAGATGTTTTTAAATGGCAGTGTGTGAAGAAGCTGTGTAGAGCCAGGAAGGAGCCTAGTTGCATTGGTAGAGACCACAGCAAGCTGTTTGTGAGCCAGTAGAAAGACGGAATCCTGGCCTGCCTCACTAGTGCACCTTCCCAGCAGCGGCCCTCCTGTGAATGACAGTGTGAATGCCTCCACTGTCAGAGAGCCCCTTGGCCAAGGGAAACATGACAGACTGCTGGATCTTAATTCCTCCTGGTCAGTTGCTGGCCTCTGGTCAGCACTGTATTCCTTCTCATGACATTAGATGCATTATGTAAATGAAGAGCACCCTGAAATGATGGGGGTTCAGCCAGTGCCCAGCCTTGTTTAGATGAACCCCTTAGAGACCAAAACCAGAGAACCCTCCCTCCTTCCTTCCTTTCTTTCCTTCTTCCTCTTTCTCTCCTCTCTCCCTCCCCCTTCCTTCCTCTCCCCTCCCTTCCTTTTTCTTTAAGATTGCTTTATTTTTCATGATTTGCCTGTATATACACACACACACACACACACACACACACACACCATATGTGTGCCTGGTGCCTGAGGAAGTCATAGTGTGTTGGATCCTTGGGAACCAGAATTAAAGACAGTGTGAGTGGCCATGCGTGTGCTGGGACGCAAACCTGAATCCTCTACAGGAGCACGGGTGCTGAGCTGTCTCCAGCCTCTCCTAAATCCCACAGAGTCTAGCATTTCAATTATCCTTTTTTTAAAAGAATTTTTTTTAAAGATTTATTCATTTGTTATGTATACAGCATTCTGTCTGCATGTATGCCTGCACATCAGAAGAGGGCACCAGATTTCATCATAGATGGTTGTGAGCGACCATGTGGTTGCTGGAAATTGAACTCAGGACCTCTGGAAGAGCAGCCAGTGCTCTTAACCTCTGAGCCATCTCTCCAGCCCCGCATTTCAGTTATTCTGAGGCTGGTTTTCTGTACCTCCACTTCCACCCATAGAAGCTTTTGATACCCTCCACCAATCTCTGGAGAGTTTGAATTTACTGTTGATTCGCCTTATCGTTTATTGTGTTGGGCCCTTCTGGTCTCTACAAGATCAGGGTTAGGCCAGGTTTTAGTCGCTGACTATGAAAAATTAAAATCGCATTTTGTGCTTGCCAATAAATATATATTTTTACTGAAAAAGTTCCTAATGAGAAAGAACTGCCTGTGGTAGTGGTGTCCTACGTGAGTCTGGGATGAGCACAGTCGTGCCGCACTGCACACAGAATTTCACCGTAGTGATCACAACCATGCCACATAACCTGAGGAAGGATGCGAAACACTCTAGTGTTAGCAATTTTGACAAGGGGTCCTTTTTTATTTTTGTAGATAGTCTTGCTATGTAGCCCAGACTGCCTTAACTTCAGGATCCTCCTCCTTCCTAAGCCCCAGTAATAAGGGATCCTTTTAAACATTGTCGATTTAGGATCTTCTTAGTGCTGTGTGGTTAATAAAGCATTATGTGAAGGAGACAGTCATTTTTCTCTGTTCAGGAAGTATTCTCACTGGAGAAGAGATGGCTCAGTGGTTAAGCGTTCTCGCTGCTTTTAAAGAGGTTCCAGGTTTGGTTCCCAGGACCTACATGATGGCTAATAACTATGTGTAACTCCACTTCCAAATATCATAACATCTTCTGGGCTTTGCAGTAACCAGACATACACATGGTGTACACATGTAGATGCAGGCAAGCAGAAAGTAAATAAAAATCTAAAAACCTTTTGGGCTGGGCATGGCATGGTGGCATATACCTTTAATCAGAGCACACTGGAAGCAGAGGGAATGAATTTGAGGCCAAATTGATCTACACAGAGAATCCTAGGCCTGCATAGTGAGACTCTATCTTTAAAACAAACAAAAACTGGGGCTGGAGCAGTGGCTCAGAGGTTAAGAGCACTGGCTGCTGTTCCAATTCTCAGCAACCACAGGGTGGCTCACAACCATCTATATGGTGGGATCCGATGCCCTCTTCTGGCATAAAGTTAATAGAGCACTCATTTACATAAAAATAAATAATAAAACAAAACAATAGTAATATGACTTTATTAAAATATCCTGTTGGCTATTTAAATTATCTCTAATGTTTATGACAAATGATGTTGAAATGACTTTTATTTATATATATGTATATATATATATATATCACATTTTTTAATATATTTATTTTTGGTGTATGAGTGTTTTGCCTACATATGTTTGTATGCTACATGCATGCCTGGCACTGTGGAGTTCAGAAGTATCTGGAGTTATGGACAGTTGTGATTCTGGGACCCAAACTCAGGTCTTCTGCAAGACCAACAAGTGCTCTTAACCGCTGACCTAGGTTTGTATTTTAATACTCCCAAAGACTTGGTCCCTAGATGTGTAACTAGAACAAAGAATTTTATCAGGCTTTCCATATAGCCACATTTACCTGAAGGTAGTAACAGTTCCCAAAGCACAGTGTATTAGAGGACTGTACACACTCCAAAAGTACTTTCTAGAGATGTTTTTGTTATTTTTTCATTTTGTTTTGAGACAGGGTTTCTCTATGTAGCTGCAGCAATCCTGGAACTCACTGTAGACCAGACTGGCCTCGAACTCACAGAGATCCGCCTGCCTCTACCTCCTGAGTGCTGGGATTAAAGACGTGTGCCACCACTGCCCAGCTCTTGGGGCTGTTTAAAGGGAGAGGCACACCTATTAGAATAGTTCTGGCTTCTGGCTTCCTGGCCGGGCTCATGTGAGAGCTGCCTTTGTTGTTTGAGAAGCTGGTGCTTTGGAGCCAGCTTCTGAGAAGGCTCATATAGTCTTGAGTCTGCAAAGGGGCTAGATTGATTTATGAGGATGGCGCCTACACCTTGTTTTAGTCCCTGGAAATGGACGCTTAGAGTACATTATGGGTGGTATTTCAATGGAAGCTGCGAGTCTACAGGTCTGTGGTCTTCCTGGCTTTCCCCAGCAGAGTTTCAGAACATCTGGTTATAGCAGAACTTGTTTTAGGACAGAGGACTATTTATTGCCTTAATTCTACCCAATAGAAAAAGAAAACTAGGAAAAATAACATGTTTTCTTTGCTTCTTGGGAGCCAAAGTACCATGAACAACTTGTGATTTTATTCCCATGGTGAATGGGTCTGGGGAGTGAGCTGAGTTGCCCTTGTATCTTAGGTTTCATTATCAGAGATGTAACCAGTCAGACGAGAACTAGGGAGGTCCAGTGGCAGGCAGCAAACTGCTTGTAGCCAGTGTAAGTACGCTGTGGCCAGGAGTCCAGCCTAGTCTAGTGTGGCAAATACTCCTGCCTTGGCTCCAGAGAACAGCATCGTTAGCAGAAAATGAAGGGAATGTGTTGTGTGGGGCAAAGGTAGCTGCCCTCAAAATCCCGAGGCCTGCACTGACTGTGCGTAGGAAGCCCAGACCAGTGATAAGCAGGGGTGAGACTAGGACAGAGTCAGGTCCAGAGTGGGAAAGACCCTTAAGGCTGATTGAAGGCTAGGGAGAAAATGCATAGCCTGTTCGAACATTAATCCTGTAGGTAGGTTCACTTTCTGAACTACTTTTTAAGTTTCAGGGATTGGCACATGTAGGGGTAAGGAAGGGCTCCAAGGGCTGGAGGTGCTTCCCAGCTTTTCTCCTTGTCTGGTACTCGGTACCTCTCTTCTTCCCACCCCACAATGCCTGGTCAGCAACCTGGGCCTCAGCTCATCTTGTTTTTTTTTTTTTTTTTTTTTTTTTTGGTTTTTCGAGACAGGGTTTCTCTGCAGCTTTAGAGCCTGTCCTGGAGCTAGCTCTTGTAGACCAGGCTGGTCTCGAACTCACAGAGATCCACCTGCCTCTGCCTCCCGAATGCTGGGATTAAAGGCGTGCGCCACCACCACCCGGCTTCATCTTGTTTTTGATCTTGCTTTTTTATTACTAGGTCACCCCTCTAAATTTCTCAGTGTCACAAGTGCCCAACATGCCCAGCTGTCCCCAGGCCTATTTGGAACTGCAGGCACTGTCTCCGAGTGAGCGGCAGTGTGTAGAGACAGTAGTCAACATGGGCTACTCATATGATTGTGTCCTGAGAGCCATGAAGAAGAAAGGAGAGAATATTGAGCAGGTAGGTGCTATGCAAGGCGTGGGTGTTGGAGCATGGTGGCCTCAAGTCACGGTTGTGATCTGCCTGCCTGTCCTAGAGTGCTTGCAGCTTCAGCCTCCTCCCCTGGCCTGTTGTCAGGGAAGCTGGAAGCTCAGTAGGACTCGTGTAGCCAGCCCAGGCTGCTTGGAGCTGAAGTAGCTGAGGCCGGCATTGGACTCAGGGTCCTTCGTCTCCACCATATAGGTGTGGTTACTGTTCCCATTTTGCCTCCAGAAACTTTTGTCATGTCTGTACAGGAAGTTATGTACAGGAAGGTCTTCTACCTTGGGGACATCTTTCTGACATAAGTGTATAATTTTAGAGGACTATCATCCTGCCTTGAGTGTTGAGTTGACATTCTGGGAGTTGGGTCAGCCGTGACAGCACCTCCTTTGAAAAGTGGCTGCTCTTTTCTAGAGGGGTGTGCCAGTCTGTTTACCAAGTAATGACCGCCTAGGATCTGATGACTAGGGAGGGGTATGGAGCTGAATTCACAGATGGTCTAGAACTCCCAGTACAGAAGTAGCGGTAGGAGCTCAAACTTTGTTTCTTTTCTTAGATTCTCGACTATCTCTTTGCACACGGACAGCTTTGTGAGAAGGGCTTTGACCCTCTTTTAGTGGAGGAGGCTCTGGAAATGCACCAGTGTTCAGAAGAGAAGGTAGGAACCTTTACCATTCCTGGGACAGAGCTATCTGTCCTCGTGCTTCCCCTGGGTCCTCTATCACCTTTCCTTACCAGTGACTGCAGGCAGAAGGAGTTAAAGACAGAATCCCTTGTGCCCAGACAAGATGGGTCCTTCCCATCTTCCCATCTGGGAGCTGACTCCCAGTGATAGGAAGGAAAAATTGAGTTGGGCTAAAAGCCAGGCTTTTGGATGGCTTGGGCCATTGCTAGCATTTTTGCCTTCCCCTCTACCTAAAGAGCAACCTTTAGGGGTTCAGTACTGTCTCGGTGGGAATATTCACATGGGGCAGTGGGACTCTTTCAGAGGTCAGCAAGTGAGTTGGGGCTGGGATCCACAGTCCATCTCTGGGGAACTTTAGAAAAATCCACAAGACTCTGAGGGATACAGGTCCTCCTCCTACCGGATGCCTCTACATTCAACTGTTCTGTGTGGTTGGACCCTTTTTAAAAATGTGTTCTTCTTTATCCCATAGATGATGGAGTTTCTTCAGTTGATGAGCAAGTTTAAGGAAATGGGCTTTGAACTGAAAGACATTAAGGAAGTTTTGCTATTACACAACAACAACCAGGACAATGCTTTGGAAGACCTCATGGCCCGGGCTGGAGCCAGCTGAGACCAGGCCCTGCCATGGCCCTGCCACGGCCCCACCATCCCCCAGGATGCACAGCTCACTCGCGGGCAGGAAGGACATGCTTCCAGATTTCCTTTGGGAATTAGGCCAGATGTGGAGATGACATTTGCTAGTCTCTGTGAGCCCAGGCCTGAGCTGGGGGAAAGTAGGAAGACTTGGGCATACAAATGCCCTGCTGGCTCCTTCAATATTAAACATATCTGTATTCTGAGAAGTGTCCTTCCCACATTGGCCTGTCAGAAAGAACACTTGGATCTTTCTGGGGTCTCTTATTTCCTCAGCCAAAACCTGGCCTGGTTCCCAAGAGGAGTGGGAAGAAGAGGAGGGGCATACTGCTGTTTGGGGGCTAGATGCCTTCCTCTCTGCCACACCACAGGCAGACTGAACTCCAACCTGAGTCGAATACAAGCAAGAGGTTCTTCCAGGGGCCCACCTTCCCCAGCAGTTCTTAGTGTTACACTGGTTCTGGAATGTCTCTGCGGTACAAAAGATGCACTTTTCCTCATGGGACAAAGTCTTCTGCTAGGCAGTTCCCATGTGTCCCTGTCCAGACTGTTTCTTGTGGATTAGACATAATCCTCTACTGCCCAGGGCATTGGAGCCCCTGTGCTAGGAAGCTGTTGGCAGTTTGAGTAATCATTGACCCTTCTCAGCTCACTGAGAAAACAGGCCACGACTAGTCACTCAGCACTAATCCCAGTTCTTAAACAGCCTCCTCCAGCCCTGCTTTAGGACGACACAGTGAGTAACACCTAGGCATAGAAACCACTCGGGTTTGTTTGTATTATGTTCTACACCATTAAAGATATAATACAGTCTTGAATCTAAAATAATTTGCTAACTATTTTGATTCTTCAGAGAACTACTAATAAAAACCTAAAAGGTACATTGTGCTGCCTTAACGTCTTTATTTCAAAAAACAGCTTGAGTTAGGATGTTGTAGGTGGCAGAGTCATTTCTGGCCCACATTTCAGTACACTCTTCCCACTGGAGGCCTGAGGGACCTGAAGCTGGCCACATCTTCTGGACCATGTCTTCTCTGTTTTTTTGCTATACAAATAAGACTCAAAGATCTCTTTAAACCTGATCTAGTGCAGTCTCTAGCTTCTTGCCAAAGTGGAGGAAGGGCAGATGAGGCTTCAAGGTGCTCTTTAAAAAATAAAAAGTCCTGCTTGGGAGTACTTGGGAGGCAGAGACAGGTGAAGCTCTGTGAGCTTGAGCCCCTGGGCTACAGAGTGAGTTCCAGGACAGGCTCAAAAAAAAAAGTCCCTTTGCCTATGATGCCACCATGCCTACAGCCACAGGCAGAGATAATGTGCTTCCGCAGCTCTCAGTGGCACTGGTGTGGCTGACAGAACTAATCCCTAGAGTTTCTAGTTCTTTAGTAAAATCCCACATCCAGCTCTTGCTGGGAATGGTTTTTAGTGGCAATGTGAGGATGCGCTCTACAGTTACAAGCTAGGAACAGGCTGCCCTCTGGTGGCCCTATAGAGCCTTTCAGCCCTTTTGAATGCCTTTTAAATAGAGCCAGATCTCACTGTAGCCCAGGTTGGTTTCAAGGTCCTCCTGCCTCAGCCTCCCAGATGCTGAAATTATAAGTGAGCAATGCCATATCTGGTTTATCTTGGCCTTTTAGACATAACTCTTAAAACTTCCTTATGGGTTGTTAAATTCACATATGAATCTCAGGTGAACTCCAAAGCTAACGGACTCTTGGAGGCTCTTTGTTTTCCTTGAGGTCCTTTCTGTTAAAAAGGTGACAGAGGAGATGGTTCATTAGTAAAGTGCTTAAGGTGCAAGCATGAGCGCTGAGGTTGGATCTCTAGCAGCTGGGGGTACTGGTGCACACCTTTAATCCCAGCACTTGGGGAGCAGAGGCAGCGGGATCTCTGTGAGCTGGTCCACATAGAGAGCCCCAAGACAGGAGGACCCATGGAACTTGGCTAATTAGATAAAATCAATAGTGAAACAGCAGAGGATTGTGGGTACCTAATAACATCTGGCCCACACATAGTAATAACAGCAAGAATTCATTTAAAGAGCACAGTATGTTTGTTCCTGTATCAGAAGGTCCAGACTATTGATTATACATACACTCGGTGCCAAGACACCCATAGCAAAGGTCCTCCTCATGTGTCTGGCCCGGGTGTCCTGAAGAGTCAAGCCTAGGCAATGGACTTGCCTGAGACCCTCCAGCCTGTCTAATCACTCAGAGGATTGGGAGTGAGGAGGGCTAGTAGGTACTGTCCACAGGCCGGCTGTTTTAGCAAAAAGCGAGTAAGAAAAACATGCCACCATCAGCAGCATCCTCTAAGTCAAAGCAGAGTTTCAGGGAGGGGCACTGTAAGCAGAAAGCCTACCGCCAAGCCAGTTGTACTCTTAAGGCATCAACAGTTGCCAGTTTGTTTTCCAGAACGACATCTCCACTCTGGTGGGGAGGAAGAAGCTCACCCAAGTGCCTGGCTGGCCCCAATGCTGTAGCCTTTGAAGATAGAAAGGCACATAAATCAGGAATAAGGTTGTTGGCTCAGTGTGTGGTCCTAACCTCTGATTTCCAGGTTACCAGTGAATAGCCCGATTTCATCCTCAAACTTAGGAACATGTACAGTTAGACCAAATATGTTCCTACAGACGACACAGGTCAACAAAGATACTCTGAGCCCCAAACAGAAGGGGACATGAAGGTCTTCAACCTGGTCCTTTCTTACAGGGGTCCTATAGTTGGAGCTGAGGTAAGATGAGGTCTGTTCCTGAGTAGTGTGGCCATCCAAGGTCATGTATGGCTAGAATGAAGCTAAGAGGTAGGACAGGGAATGTCTGACTCCAGGAAGGCCTTGGCAGAGCCTTTTCCAGCTCCAGAGAGCACAGCAATGTCTACCCAGGGTGAGCCCTTCTCCTAAGACAGCACGGTTCTCTTGGGAGCTGCAGCTGGCCTGTGGCAGGTGAGGTACAGCTGGAGCTGGCTTCTCAGACTCTGTATGCACTTAGACTTCAAAGCCATGAGTTCATCCAGCTGGATCACAAAATCTTCAAAATCCTGAGAAGAAAAAAAGACAGTAGAGGTGTTTAATCTTGATGACCCTTCATCTTTTCCAGTCTGTTTTGTGTAGTTTTTCTTGTGTAGTTTTTTTCATGTATATACTTGGTGATACCTGTGGAATTTAGAAGAGGATATCCGATCTCCTGGGACTGGAGTTTGGATGGTTGTGAGTCACACTGGGTGCTAGGACCTGGTCCTCTACAAGAGCAATGAGTGCTCTTAACTGCTGAGCCTTCTCTCCAGCCCCCTAGTCCATCTCCTTGAAGGAACATCTTAAAACCCAAGTTCCTCTTCTCAGGGGAAAACCTTAAAAGTTTCTATGGCTTTGGTTAGGGCCCCCTTCTCTGCATTGGAGACACT
This sequence comes from Arvicola amphibius, assembly GCF_903992535.2. Classification (NCBI taxonomy): domain Eukaryota; kingdom Metazoa; phylum Chordata; class Mammalia; order Rodentia; family Cricetidae; genus Arvicola; species Arvicola amphibius. The sequence continues at coordinate 94,790,872 of NC_052057.2, forward strand.
TTATAAATGGAGGTTGTATTCTGCAAAGGGGTGGTTACAAACAGGATTTTGCATCTACAGGTTGCAAGCAGCAACATAGTCACTGCTACAGTAATCACAGGGAGGCAACCCCAGCAAACCTTTAGGAAGGCAGAATGGCTGGAAACCATCTCGCTTGGTAGTGAGCAGTGTAGCACCATCTCCCACCTCTACCCAGACCGTGCTGCACAACAGCAGAACTTTGTCATGAATACTGTAGCAAACCTGACCCTCAAACAAACCACAAGCTACTTGTCAAAAGCACATGTGACTATTCTACTTACATTAGAATCCATCTGGGTTATTAAGGTCTCCTCCTTGAAGTCCAGCTCAGCCATTTCATCCAGCTGTTTCTGGTGTGCACGGATGATCACCTGCCTAGGAACATGTGGAAGAAACTGACCTTTCTGGTTTCCCATACTCAGGGACAGCCTTTGGAAATTGAGTCTCATTTTCATACTAGCAGCCTCTGCCCAGTATGGTAAGTTCAGCTGGCCACTCCTTGCTTTCTCCTCTGTTCTATTCTCAGAGCTAGTCAAGGATTAGGGAGACCCATAAGATATAGGAAGTATCTTGTCCCTTTCCCCAGCTGCTTCTCAGGGGCTCCCTGTTCCCTATGGCTTCCCTGAAAGAGGCTATCAAGCTGTGACAGCTGGAGTATTTGGTACAAGGTCTGCGCTTATTTCTACTTGGGGCGGGATATAGGGGGAGAGTCCAGGACCAAAGCAGGTCAGGGCTAAAAGCTGAGTATCTACCTTTGGTTAGACTCTAATGACTAATCAGAAACCACAACAGGAGCAGCAACTCTGCCCACTGAAGAGGCAAGCAAACTGGAAAGGACATGGGATGTTGCGGGGCTTAAGAACAAAGTCCAACTTACTGTGCCTGGTCCAGCGTAAGTGGACAGAGGGTCCCTGAGGCCTTGAGAGACCAGCTGGGGACCACAGGAGAGTCTGATGCTAAGCACTTTGAGACTGGCCTGTGCTTGAGCCACAAGATGTCCTCATAAGAGGGCTTGATGGAATCTGTGGAGGAAACAAGCTCCTGCCAGCTAAACCCTGCAGGGTGTTTTCTGTCCTGGGCCCAGGAACCGCCAGCTACATCACTACTTCCTGTACATGAGGTGAGCAAGGGTGTAGAACAGGGTGCTCCAGCATGTGTGATGGAGCAGGGCTTCCGAGGGAGTGACAAGGAGCCCCCCTGTCCAGTCTCCTCACCACTGTCACCGTTCAGATCACTGCCCACAGGACTCTGGGCCACGAGTACAGGCCTCCCGCTCTGGTCAGCCTCCCTATGGCGCAGTTTGTCAGGTGAGTGCTGACGGATGGGCGATGGGGAAAGAGCTGGAAGATCACCACTAGGCCGATTGTCAGGGGGAGATGAGGACAGCCACAGGAGCGCAGTTGCTGAAGATACTGGCAAGGCAGCCTCTGGATTGTAAGGGGGTACTGTGTGCTCCACTGCAGGCCCTCCTATGATCTCAGTCAGGAGACTATGCTCAGCTCTGTCCTGGGCAATCTGCTCCAAGGAAGAAGAGTCCTCCTGACTGGGGGTCTCCAAGAGGGACATAGTGAGAGGAGCCATGAGTCCAGAAGCATTCGCAGAGCCCATATGTAACTGCTCTCTAGAGTCTTCTTGGGGCGGAGCACTGCTGTCCACTGTTCCTGCTGCCTGAGTCACTCTGTCGTCACTGATGGCTCTTTCATCTGGGGATAGTGGCAAAGACAACCCATTTTCTGGGGATGGCAAGCTGCTCTCAGCTTGCCCAGGAACCTCACTTCTGAAGGCCTTAGGTCTAATGTCAGAGGCTTGAGCTCCACCCATTTCTTGGTGATGCACAAAATATACCTGTGAGCAGGGTGGCTTCTGGGCCAAGTCGTCCTTGGGGGAAGGTCCTGAGGAGGCAGAGTCTTCCTCCTTGCTGCAGTCCGAGCACACCTTACTTGGGCTGTGGCTCTGGCTGAGTGCTCCTCTTCGGTGGCTTATGATGGGGCCTCTGGAACACACCCATCTGTCAGTTCCTCCCTCATCACCATCCGTCTCGAAGCTGAAACGCAAACATTGCTGCCTTTCTGCCCCCTGCTCCTCAGGGCTGTGCACCCTGTTCTGATGAAGGAAGAAAGAGCTTCCGCTCTTCTCCAAGGTGCTCCTCTGCACATGTGAAAAAGAATCCTCACTGAAATCACTGTCGTCCAGGTCCTCAGCCTGGGCTCCATCATGGCTCTCAGGATTAGAGTGGAGGGGAGAAACGGTCTCATTTGGGAGCTGACCTTCGGAGGGCCTATGCTGACATAAAAGCCTTTCTAGTGGCTGGAATTTTAGCTTCTGCTTAAGGAGTGGTGGCTGCTGAAACTGCTGGTGGTAAAATCGCAAATGTTCCTCCCTTTCCTTCTGCTGGGGAAGTGGGTTTGTCCAAGCTTCAGGGGCAAGCCTGGCAGATGTGCCCACCTTGCTGTCCTGATTGGTTTCTAAGTGGTGGCGGTTGCCAGGAAGCTGGGCTCGGGACAATAGCTGCTTCTGCACTGGCTGCACCGGCTGTACCTTCTTCCCTCTGGCAGGCATCCTGAGACGCAGCATGCCTTCTCTGGGGCCCGAGGCCCTGCTTTCCCACACAATGGCAGTCTTGTTGCCAACTTGACTTTTCTCAGAGCACAACGCTGCTGACTCTTCTGCTCCCTTTTTGATCAAATGGCCAGACCTCACGGTTCCTTTCCAAAGGCTAGGCTTTGCGTCCCACTCTGGGACAGGACTTCCTCGGGAGCTATCCCTTTTACTGGGGGTTTCAGGTTCAGAGGCGAAGGGGATATTGGGAGCATGGCTGGCCAAAGGATGTGCTTTAACTCTTGTGGGGCCTGGGGCCACAACAACTGACTGCTGAAATCCCAGTTTAACTTTTTTGGGGGAGCACTTGTCCCCTGGCAGGGCAACAGGGGAGCTCTGAATTCGTTTTGGAGAGGAGTTTGCAGATGCCCGACTTCGACTGGTGGCTGAAGCCCAGCACTTAACACCTTTCTTTAGTTCCTTCACCCTGCAATATAACCGGTTAACATTAACTACGTATTCCGTCTGTGAGTCCTTTCCTACAGATCTCAGGGAACTGAAACAACAAAGGGAAGCATGGCAAAGACAGTGAACTCTTTCTTTAGGAGAGTTTTATGGAATACTATTTTAACTAGGCAAAGATGTGTTATGTTTGTTTATGTGACGGTCTGTGACATTTGTTTATGCTGTCTAATTATTATTTGTCTAATTATGTACAGGTGTGTTGCATTTGTTTCACCCTGCTTGCCTAAGGCACCTGATTGGTCTAAAAAAAGCTGAATGCCAATAGCTAGGCAGGAGAGGGACAGGCAGGACTGGGAGACAAAGAGAATAAATATGAGGAGAAATCGAGGCTCAGGAGAAAAGAAGGAGAAGAGAATGAGGGAGAAATAAAGGGAGACACCCAGGGCCAGAAGTTAGGCAGCCGCCAGCCAGTCATCCTTGGGAGACAGCAGGAAAGTAAGATATACACAAAGAAAAAAAGGTAAAAAGTCCTGTGGCAAAATGTAGATGAAGAGAAACAGGTTAAGTTGTAAAGGCTAACAAGAAATGAGCCTAAACTGAGGCCGAGCATTTGTAACTAATAAGTCTGTGCCATGATTTGGGAGCTGGTTGGTTGGTGGACCAAAAGAAAAAGACTGGTACAGGAGAGAATAAGAGAAAAAGGTACATTACCCTTTAATATGTGTTCCCTACTGCACTTGAACTAAAGGAATAGTGTCTTCTGAGAAGATAAACATGTCCCACGTGAGGGACAAGCTAGGAATCAGAATCATGCTATGTTCATGCAGGGCCTACCATGGCTCCTGAACATAGGCCATAGGAACTCGTGTCTACTCTTTAGCTGGAGTCCCACAGACAGCACAATGCTGGGCTTCTCTGAGAAGGTGAATTCCCCTAAATCTGCTGGGCAGTTCAGAAAACAAAACCTAAAGATCAGCAGATTGTGCTAGTTCCACCAAGGGAAAGATGACATGTATTCCCAGTACCCCTTAACTTAGCACTACTGACAATCTAACTGGATAAAATTCTTTATTTTAGATGCTCTGTATATTGGAGATGTTTAGTAACATCTGTGGTTTTTACCCACTAGATGCCAGTAGCACCTCTTTCAGTGATGACAATCAACAATGTTCTTACTTCCGGGGGCTGGAGAGATAGCTCAGAGTTTAAGAGTACTTGCTGCTTTTGCAGAGGATCTTACAAGTTTGGTCCCCAAACCCACAGGATAGCTCACAACCCTCTGTAACTCCAGTCTTAGGTGATCTGATGCCTTCTGACTTCTGGTGGAACAGGAATACATGGAGTGCATATACATACATGCACACAGGCAAAACCTTTTTATAACATGTTCTTGCTTCTGTAAGAGACTAACTGTACATAGAGATAGGAGGGATGCTGGCAGATACCGAAGTCCCCTCAGAGAGAAGCCTGCCAAGCAATTAATGGGTGCTAGCTTTAAAACCAGCGAGATGGTTCAGTGGGCAAAGGCTCTTGCTGCTAAGCCTGATAATCTGAGTTTGACCTGAGGCCCATATATGGTAGAGGGTACTGACTACCAGAAGTTGTCCTCTGACTTCCACATATCCCCACCCCCACACCTCCTGCAATTTTTCTTAAAATTGCTACATCTGCCACCAACTTTTAGTAATTCCTTGGGAAGTTGCTCCCCTTCTTTGACAGGTCCAGATTAGTCCTTTCTGGATGTACATGTTCCTATAAACAGCGCTGAGATCAGCAGAGAGGTTAATACATTATTCCTAGTGGACACTGTGAAGCTACTGATGGCAACGATTCATGAACGGCACATGTGCCATCTTTCCCTTGTCACACCACAAAAGTAGGGCTCATTGATCATATTTTTTAAAATGCTAGTATAGTAGCTCTAAGAAGACGGCTGTGGAGTTCAATGTCAGATCACTGTATGTTTGAGAGCCATGTGCACAAACACAAGTGACTTTTTTTTCTAGTTTTTCAAGACAGGGTTTAACTGTATAGCCCTTGCTGTCCTCAAACTCACAGAGATCTGCCTGCTTCTGCATCCCAATTACAGGGACTGAAGGCGTGTGCCACCATGTCTGGCACAACTTGACATCCTATAGCCAACTTACCGATCAGCATAACGCAAGGTATTCAGTGTGTGTTCTGTGGCTATGTGGCTTGGTGAGATGTTGGCAATCATGCAAGTTTTAGCATTGCCAATGAAAGAGTCCTTCAGGACCTGTCAAACCAAGAGACAGGCCAATGAATAATGGGCATTTTGATTACTTATGTATGAAGATGCTGGCAATAGCTTTCTCTATTCACAAAAGACATTTTACAAAAGAAATACATTAGATTGGAGAGATGGCTTAGTAGTTAAGAGCTCTGGCTGCTCTTGTAGAGGATCAGGATTCAATTCCCAGCAGCCATATGGTGGTTCACAACTATCTATAAGTTCAGTTCCAGGGGATCTGAGGTCCTCTTCTGGTCTCTGTAGGCACACATGTGGTGCATAGCATAGACATATATGGAGGCAAGACATACACATGAATAAAAATAAATCTAAAAAAAGAAGAAATAAGAAGCGCAAATAACCTATAAACAAAGCAAAAGGTACTTACTAGTAATCAGAGAAACACAAATAAACAACTAGAGAAACTAACATGGTGCTGAGAAGACAGCTCAGTGGGTAAAAACCTGCATGAGGACATGAGTTCACATTCCCTCATGTAAAAAGCCAGGCATAGCTGTGAGCAGCTGCAAGCCCAGAGCTGCTGAACAGAGGGGACGGGAGGGTTGATGGAGCTGCAGACCCAGAGCTGCTGAGCAGTGGGGACGGGAGGGTTGATGGAGCTGCAGTCCCAGAGCTGCTGAGCAGTGGGGACGGGAGGGTTGATGGAGCTGCTGGCTACCAGCCTTCCTCAAGGTCCAGTGAAAGACCATATCTCACAGGAAAAGGTGGAAAGAAAGTGACAGACCTTGAGGTCTTCAGGCCTCTGACTGTACATGGGTGAAGATACATACAACTAACTCATGCTCATACACAGCCCTGCACACAAATGAATATAAAGGAAAATAGTTTAAAAAGGAAAACCCAGCACTTTAGTATGTGCCCAGGTTAAGGTCCAGAAGTGGGAGCCTCCCTTACACACTCTGATAGTTAACTTTAATTGTCAACCTGATTAGATCTTAGGGTACCTGTTATCTTCTACTATTTTTTTCCCTAAGTGGCAATAAGGTCTCCCTATGTAGCCCTGGTTTGCCTAAAACTCACTACCAGGCTGGCCTCAAATTCACAGAAATCTGTCTGCCTCTGTCTCCTGAGTGCTAGGATTAAAGATGTGTACCACCATGCCTGGCTCTATTCTATATAAATTATTGACATTATTCTTTTTTAAAAGTAGAAGCAGCATGTTTTCTGGGGATAAAAACTTATTTAAAAACAAAAAATTAAATGTCAGAGTCAAGAATGGTATCCTGAGTTCCTGGTTAAATTGTATCTGAGCAGAAACGCTCAGGGTTGGAAAGACACTCAGTTAGGAGTGCTCTGTGCTCTTCCAAGGGTCTCAGTCTCAGCACCTATAGTAGGTTGTTCATAACCCTCTGTAATGCAGTTCCAGAGGATCAGATGCCTTCTTCTAGACTCTGCAGGCACCTAAACTCACTCCACTACATTCCTATATGTACATACATACACACATAATTGAAAGAGAGAAGTCACATTCATTGCAGAGAGCACTAATTCTGACTACTGATCTCATCCGAGGTCTTCCTCCTGCCTTCCCCACACCCAATCTATCTTCCAGTGAGTATAGGACCTAAGGTTGAAAGGAGCTCTTTCACATCTCTTTCTTCCTAGGCAAATCCCTCCCCAGGCTGCTCCTCTGCAGCTCAGAGACCTGGTGCCTTTCAGCCATTTTCCTGACAACAGAGTGTAAAAGGTTCTTATATTTGTATTACTCAGAATACACATGACTGGGCCTGTAATCCTAGATGCTCAGAAGACTGAGGCAGGAGGATACCAAGTTCAAGACTCAGTAACCCTACTAAATAATAAATACATATACTTTCCCCAGTATTGAGAATTAAACCTAGGATCTGGGGCATATTAGGCAAGTGCTACCACTGAGCTACCCCCCCGGCATATTCCCCATTGTTCTGTTGGTCAGGGGGTGGACGGACAGGATCTCATTATGTTGCCTAAACTGATCTCACTGGGCTCAAGCAATCCTCCTGCCTCAGCATCAGTAGCTTCAGGAAGACACACCCCCTGCAGTGAGGTTCTTTACACTGGAAGGACACTGAAAGGTGGAACCTGGTCAGCTCTGTCAACCTGATACATACGAGTCATCAGAAAAGGGAGTCTTTTTTTTTTTTTTTTTTTTTTTTGAGACAGGGTTTCTCTTCGTTAACTGCCCTGTCTGTCTTGGAACTCGCTCTGTAGATCAGGCCTCGAACTCATAGAGATCCACCTGCCTCTGCCTCCAGAGTGCTGGGATTAGAGGTGTGCGCCACCACCACCAGGCCGAGAAGGGAGTCTTAATTAAGGGATTTCTCAGATCAGTTCTGCCTGTGGGTAGACTTGTTAACTGAGGTAGGAGGCCCCAGGTACATGAACTGCATCATTGGGTAGGTGGTCCTGGGTTTATGGAAAACTCATCTAAACACAGGTCTGGGAGCAAGCCAGTAAGTGACAATGCTCCATGGTTTCTGGGTTCCTGCAGTGACTCTCAGTGGAGAACTGAACCAGACAGAGTACTTTTTATCACAGAACAGAATGAAAGTACATCAGGTGGTAAGAAGAGCCTGGGTGCCTTCTTTGGACTACAGCTGCTCTGGTGCTGCACATGTCTCTGAGGACACTGAGAGCTCCTGGAAGGAAATGACACCTAAGTTCTGTCTCCCCGGTGTGTTTAGCATCATGTCTTGCTAGTAGTGGATGCTTGACTAAATTAACAAAGTAATGGAGGAAGGAACAATGAGTGAACCAGAATAAACTCAAGGCTTTTGTTTAACATTACCTGGGTCAATTTGCTTTGCCTAAAAGGCGTATGGGTGTGTTCCTGGTCCAGTGCTCGAATACATTCTTTCAGCTGTAAAGTGGGAGAATAAACGACATATCAATATATCAATATGATAAAAAAAAATGTGAGGGACAGTCAAATGCTGCATCCATAAGAAGCTTCTTTCTCTTTTAAAGTTTATTTTTATTTTATATATATGAGTGTTTTGGCCAAATGTGTTTCAGTGTACCGTGTGTGTCTAGTGCCCACACAGGCCAGAAAAAGGCATAAAATCCGCTGGGACTGGAGTTTCAGACAGCTGTGAGCCACCATGTGGGTGCTCGGAATTGAACACTAATCCTCTGGAAGAGCAAGCAGCCAGTGCTCTTAACCTCTTGAGTCATCTCTCCAGGCCGAGAAGCTTAGTTTTCTTAAATAAAAGCAGTCATCAGTTAAGTGCTGGCTGCTTGCTGATCGGCAGTGGTCTACACCTTTAATCCCAGCACTCGGGAGCAGAGGAAAGTGGATATCTGTGAGTTTGAGGCCAGCCTGGTCGTCAAGTTCCAGAACAGGCAGGGCTACACAGAGAAACCCTGTCTCAAAAAACCAGAGTGCTGGCTGCTCTTCCAGAGGAGAGTTTGGTACCTAGTCCCACACGGGCAGCTCACCACCACTCGCTAACTCCATCCAGCTCAAGGGTATCTAATGCCCTCTCCTGTCCTCTTCAGACACCCAAACACTGTGGCACACATCACACACACATATAAATAAAACAATAAAAGAAATCTTGCTGGGCAGTGGTGATGTACGCCTTTAATAGCAGCATTCAGGAGGCAGAGACAGGTGAATCTCTGTGAGTTTGAGGCCAGCCTGGTCTTATAGAGTGAGTTCATGGACAGACTCCAAAGCTACAAAGAAAAACACTGTCATAAACAAACAAGCAAACAAACATAACAAAGGCAAACAAACCACACTCAGGAAATTCCTAAAAGAAAGTCAAATGTCCTGTTGCTTCCTGTTCAACAAGTAAAACCAAGCAACAATGGGAAAACACCATCCTGTGCTGTCTTCCTAAGAACCCTACATTCAGAGGCTATGATTTTAGATTAGCTGAGTCCATGGTGAGAAACCCAGGAGACCAGCCTGGGTCCAAAGTCCAGGCTTAGGCGAGGTAAGCCTGGCTGACTTATTGTTTCCCTCTTCACAACAGCTGGTGTGCTGAGGAGAGAACACACCTAAGCTACTTGCCTCTCTCTCTCTCTCATACATGTACACCTATAGGAATAAATTCAAGTGCAAATTTGGATATAAACTGATGGGAAAGAGAAATTGAGCAGCAGAGACAGAATGGTGCTGTCCTGTTTGGTTTTTGTCAATTTGACACAAGCTAGACTCTAGCTCTAACTGTTAGAGCTATCCGGGAAGAGGAATCTCAACTGAGAAAATGTCTCCAACAGACTGGCCTATCAACAAATCAGTAGGGCATTTTCTTCATTAATGAGTGATGTGGGAGGGCTCAGAGCACTGTGGGTAATCCCATCTCTGGGCAGGTAGTCCTGGGTTGTGTAAGAAAGTAGTTTGAGCAAGCCAGTAAACAGTGTACCTCCATGGTCTCTACTTCAGTTCTTGCCTCCAGGTTCCTGCCTGAGGAGCTCCTGTCTTGGTTTCCCCTGAAGATGGACTGTAACCTGTAGGCCAAATAAATCCACCTCTCCAAATTGCTTTTGGTCATGGTGTTTCTATCACAGCAGTAGAAACCCAAGTACTGAGCAACTGCTTCACACTACCATCTCCTTTCTTTTTCTTTTTTTTTTTTTTTCAAGACAGGGTTTCTCTGTGGCTTTGGAGCCTGTCCTGGAACTAGCTCTTGTAGACCAGGCTGGTCTCGAACTCACAGAGATCCGCCTGCCTCTGCCTCCCGAGTGCTGGGATTAAAGGCGTGCGCCACCATCGCCCAGCTATTTTTCTTTTAATACTATTATTATCCTTGTGTGTGCGCATGTGCTGGCATGTGTGTCATGGTGCACAACACAGAGGACAGAGGACAGCTCAAAGGAGTTGCTATTTTTCTCCCATGTGGGTCCCAGAGATCAGACCCCAGATGTCAGGCTAGGCAGCAAGCTCCTTTATCTGCAGAGCCACCTTCCTGGCTCTGGTAAAGTTTTTCAACTATTGAAACTGAGTGACAAGCAAATGAAGGATATACTACTTTTTATGCTTGCATCCTTCAAGTATAGTTTAAATTTTAGGGAGCAAGAAAAAGCTTTCTCAGCCGTTTAGCAATTGTAGAAACATTTCTCTGTCTAACTAGTAGGGAATGAGGAAAAGAGGCAAAGGAACAGCTCAGCACTGTGGAGAGGCTGCCCTGTACTTGCAGCCCCACTCAGGACGCCCACTGTCAGGGGAAAGCCTGTGTGTTACCTTCTGATTCTACCAGACTCACCAACTAGCTTCATATTAGGGCAAAATCTCTTTGGAAAAAAAAAAAAGGATTTTTAGATTCCAAACAAACAACTCACAGCCAGAAGACTCTGGTTTATTTCCGCGCCTTCCATCTTTGTCTGTCTGTCTGAGTCCCTGGCATCTGCTGCTCTCTCACTGCCAGCCAAATCAATGAAAGAGATCCTAGAAAAAAGACACAGCAGGAACGACTTCTTTGGGATTTTGGTTTATTTCCATATTAGTGACATTTTGTGACCTCAGGAAGAAAAGGAGCATGGCTTATCCTCAGGAAATAAAAGGCATTATTGTTAGTCTTCCAAAAACATCACAAGATTCTGATGTGTCAGCTGGAGCCGGCACTGTTCACTAAGACACTTACATTGGCTCTACTAGTTATGAGGAAGTATGACTGAATAAAGCATTTCCCCACAAGGGTAAGTGACCATAATGCAAATCAGTTAGGTGACTACTTAGATAATTAAATAGAAAGTTTTATTGGCTGTTTTCTAACAAGAAAGGATGAAAAAGAAGAGAATGACTCATTACTCAGAGGTGAGACAGGCTCATCCATCAGCATGGCAGAGTTTGCTAAGACAGCACCAGGAAAGCAATGAATGTATCCAATTGTCTTACATCTTCTTTGAAGAAGAATGGATTCCCCCACCCTCATTTATGGCCTGCAAGCTCTCCGAGGTGCATTCCTTGCTGTTTCTCTGCTGATACTGTGTTTCACGTTAGAAGTAATCGATGTCCCTTTTAATAACTTCGAGTTGACCAACAATAGGTCATTACTTCATGGTTAATCAACTGATGGCGCTTTATACAATGATTTATTTCAGGGTTAACAACAATTACTCTATATTCATGCAATGAAGATCCAAAGTAGCAGGGTGTCCCATTTTGAGCATGTATATTTCAAAGTTACATATGGAAAGGGAGACAATGCAATTCTCCACATAGTTCTAGCTCACCTGCCAAATGTCCTCTTGGCTGAATCTTTGATCTGAATTTGGATGATAGCGTGGGATCGAGAGGAATCTGCATTGACGCTAGTGGCCCCAGTGCTGCGCTCCTTGCTGCCCTTTAAGATCACCTAAAAATAAAATGCATAGAATGACTTTTCTTTGGGAGAAAACAAAGTCCTCTGGCTCTGGAAAGTTGGCTAAGTAAGCAGCAGAGACCAGGCATGTAATTTTGTTAGCACACTGCAGTGTTCAATGTCCAGGTGGAAGTGTGCCCAGACACTAAATCATACAGAGAAAGTACCAATAGCAGTGAGAACAATGTGGAATACTAATCTTGTGGGAGAACAGTCAATGGCTCAAGAGCTAATTTACTTCTTAATCTTATGCACTCTTTTTAATATCTTTGATGGATCTAGCCTAACCAAGATTCCCCAGGGCAAAAACTTGGCTCCAGAGCAAGGTCGTAGAGCCTTTCATCTATCTTAGTAACTGGAGTAAAGGACAGAAATACATCACAGAATGACTGATCACATCCACCTGCTCTACCAGGATGCAGGGATGGAGGAAGCCAAACGTGAAGTTCAGGAACAGGGAAATGAGTTATTTCATATGTCTGTAACTCCCCTTGACACCAGTACTCTCTGACCTCTGCCTGGAAGTCAAGACTAACTCGGATCTTTTGGTCACAAAGGAGTGGAGGAAGGGAGAAGTCTCAGGCCTCCAGCCTCCAAGCAATGAAAATATAATCATATATATGAACATGTTACCCTGATTTAAAAAAAAATTCAGACAGGGCCTCACAATGTAGCCGATGGCTTCCAACTAGGCATATTCCTTACTCTGCCTCCCAAGTACACTGGTCATAGGTTTGTGCCATGGCACCAGCTCTGCCACTCTGATTTTGGACAGAGAGAGAAGTACTGATTACAAAGAATAAAAATAATTTAATAATTATTTGAAAGAATCCTCATAATAGTCTAATGTGACTTAAGAATAATTACTATGCCAAATTTACTGTTGAGAAATTCAAAGGTGGCTTCTCATAGTCAAATAACTGTCATGTGGTGGAGCCAAAGCCTACATTCAGAATATCTGACTCCAACGTCTGTGTGGTTTCTACCATGTGCCCACACTGTGAGCACTTCAGATAAACTTGTTTATTTCACAGTGAATTATGAGTAAGAAAGTCCTAGCTGATTTCCTTCCCCAGTCTCTCAGAATTTTAATTTGTATCATGTTGAACATAGTCATGTTTTCTACATTAAGAGTCCAAATATTGACAGAATCAAATTCAACAAGCTTCAAAATACTGTATCAAGTAGGTGCAGGGGCTTTAATTTTCTTTCTTTTTTGGTTTTTCGAGACAGGGTTTCTCTGTAGCTTTGGAGCCTGTCCTGGAACTAGATCTTGTAAACCAAGATGGCCTCAAACTGGGATTAAAGGTGTGTGCCACCACCGCTGGGCAATTTTATTTTTTTAAAACTAATTAAAAATAATTTCTGGTAGAGTGCTTGTGCTAACCCCTGGTTTTGAATCCAACACTGCACACCCCACAGTCCTAGCCCTTAGGAGGCAAAGGTAAGAGGATCAGGAAGTCTAAGGCCATCCTAAGTTACATGGTAAGCTTGGCAGAAACCAATCTGATACACTTGAGGTCCGGTTTCAAAAAACAAAAAGAATTCCTTACTCTTAATCCCAGCATTTGGAAGGCAGAGGCAGGCAGACTTCTGAGAGTTCAAGGCCAGCCTGGTCTACATAGTGAGGCTCTACCTTAAAAGAAAGAAAGAAAGAAAAACGAAAAGAAAAAAATGAGTCTGTGGAGATTAATTTGACTGAGTCCTAGAATGCTATAAGTAGAGTCTTTACAGCTTGACTGTGGTGGGAATTCAGAGGACCAGCAACACTGACAGGAATGCAGGCAGTAAAGACTGTCTCACAAGCACACTACTGGAAGAAGACTAGAAGTCATTTATTTTGGCAAAGAATTTGTCTATATTTTGTTCATGTCCAGAAACTTTGCAGAAGCTGAATTTAAAGGTGATTGACTAATTTGACTTGAAAGTTCAAGAAAGCATAGCGTCCAAGCTGTAGAAGTTACCACTGTTTTCAGCTAGATTTATGGTAACGATGAGAAGCAAAGAGCAGGGGATTTTAAAAACATATACTCTGGCTAGAAAAGGAGTGAGCTGAAAGCTGTGAACAAGGAGGGTGGCTTATTAAACAGAATAGTGCCATTAAAAAGCACCAAGCGCTGGGCGGTGGTAGAGCTCACAAGACCATGACCAGACATGGTAAGCTCATGTAGTAACTTTACAAAGACAGAAAGAACTAACATCTATATATAAATTTCCAAAATGAATGGTTCCCTTCATCAGAATTTCATGGGAAATATAGCTTTATAAATTGTTACAGATGCCACAGGCTCCTTAGTCCACATCAAAAAAGAAAAGAAGGAGCCGGGCGGCGGTGGCGCACGCCTTTAATCCCAGCACTCGGGAGGCAGAGGCAGGCGGATCTCTGTGAGTTCGAGACCAGCCTGGTCTACAAGAGCTAGGTCCAGGACAGGCTCCAAAGCTACAGAGAAACCCTGTCTCGAAAAACCAAAAAAAAAGAAAAGAAGGGGGAGTGGGAATATGAAGGACAACCAGAGTGCCCTACTTTGTCTGGCCACAAGACTTTAACCACCAAGCCTTTCTACACAAAGGTCAAAGCACAGTAAACACCTGATGTGCATGCCATCCTTGTCTGAGAAGCAGTGATACTGTTTAGTCTATACCGTCCACACCCAAGTGAGAGTCACCTAGGGATGCATCTTCTTGTAGGGATCTTTACAGACAAGGCAATGATAAAAACATGAGCAGGTATCACAACTCTTAAGAATAAAAACCTGTGTATTGGGCTATAGAGATGGTTCAGTGGCTAAGACTGTTTGCTGCTCTCGAAGAGAATCGAGTTTGGTTCCCAGCTTCTATACAGATTGGGGCGGGGAGCTCCCATTCTCCATAACTGTAGTTCCAGGGTACTGATACTTTCTGGCCTCTATGGGTATCTGCACTCACATGGCATACATTCACACAAACACATTGTGTGTGTGCACTGGTGTTTTGCCTGCATGTATGTCTGTGTGAGGGTGTCAGAACCTCTGGAACTGGAGTTACAGACAGGTGTAAGGTGCCATCTGGGTGCTGGGAATTGAACCCAGGTCCTCTGAAAGAGCAATCAGTGCTCTTAACCACTAAGTCATCTCTCTATCCCCAAAAATAAATCTTAAAAAATATAAAAAGCTATTAGAATGATTTAAGGAAATCTCTAACTGACTGACCCAAAGTTAGTTAAAAAACAAAGGGTGAGATCACCACTCGCTTTATTCCATTTCTTAATCTGTCAGTCTCCTTGGATATAGGACTTGGAGGCATTACGTGTCCTGGCACTCCTTTTGTCCTCAAATAATTTTCCTTGCTCGGCTTGCTCTTTTTATTATAAGTCTTCATTAGAGTTAACACTAGTAACCAGAAAACAGAGTCAGGCTGTTTTAAGATGTCTTCTACCAATAAAATTTATCCAAAACTTTAAAAAAAAAACAAAAAACCCACAAAGGCTGGAGAGATGTTTCGGCAGATGAGAGCACTTGTTCCTCTTGCACAGGACCCAGTCTCAGTCCCCATTGCATATACACATGCAGGTAAAACACAAAGTAAATTAAACTAAACAAAGTCTTTTTTTTTCTTAAGGTTTTTTTTTTTCCCTTTTCAAGACAGGGTTTCTCTGTAGCTTTGGAGCCTGTCCTGGCACTAGCTCTGTAGACCACACTGGCCTTGAACTCACAGAGATCCGCCTGCCTCTGTCTCCTGAAGACTGGGATTTGAGGTGTGCGCCACCACTGCCTGGCTGGAAGAGCAGTCTTAACCTGTAAATCACCTCTCCAGCTCCCCTAAACAGTCTTTTAAAGAATAATAAAAAAATCTTGAGTCCAAATATGGTCAATATGTCAAGGCAGTTAGTTAGTTCTTCATAAGGGCAGAGTAGTCCTGGTGTCTGCACTGCTGAGGTCAGGTAGCCAGAAAGACCTGGAAGGACAAATTTCTGAAAGAAAGGAGAATCCTGTTGTGCAGGCAGTATCAGGTAGCCGTGCTGGAATGAGTGTGAGGTTTATCTGAGGGTACCACTTGAAGATGACACTTTAACAAACACATGGGTGATACCTGAGTGGGTATGAACACCGACATCTGAGAGAGTATAGGTGTAACATTCAAGTAGGCAAGTACTATGGTTTCAAGTCAATAAATGTTTATGAGAGTAACTGTGTCAGGTATCCATAATTTATGTTAACTTTCCACCTGGATCTCTGACATCTTTCTGATTGTAGTTTTATAGACTAGGGGATCAATGGCAATAAAACAATAACAAACTAACAAACATAAACCAAGTTAACAAACAAAAACCTTTATGCTTTTTTAAGGAACAATACTTTAGGATAAAACAATGCCACCGGGTGGTGGTGGTGGCAGCAGTGGTGGCGCACGCCTTTAATCCTAGCACTCCGGAGGCAGAGGCAGGTGGATCTCTGTGAGTTCGAGGTCAGCCTGGTCTACTGAGTGAGTTCTGGACAGCCAAAGCTACAGAGAGAAACCTTGTCTCGAAACAGACAAACAAACAACAGAAATATATTTGTACATAGATCAATAAATTTGAACAAGAAAAAATAATAATCAATTAATATTGTGTATCACAGAGACAGTGTATGTGCTAAGGATACCATTTTATATATTTCTGCAATGTTTAGATTTAACAGTGAACAAATATTATGTTTATTATAGCAAATGGATACCTTTTAATAAAGAAGCAGACTTTCAAAATTCCTTTGGAAGGATACACAAAAACTAATAAAATTAGTTGCCTCGGAAAAAGGGAATGGAAAGGGTATTTTCCAATTCTCTGGATTTTGAGAGCATGTGAAAGTATTCCTTATTAAAATTTTATTTAAAATAAGAACACTTGCCTCTAGCAGCTTTCTCCTAAGCCCACTGAAACATAAAATATAATCACAGTCTTTGAGAATGGCCCAAGAGCATCTCTGCCACGCATTCATTTCTGCAACATGCCCTGCCTTCTACACTCAAGGGCACTATCTCACTATCTCAAAGGCTCTCTTCAAAAGGTGGCTCACATTTTACAAAGGTGTGTGGCATCACTGCCCTCAGCATTTATCTGAGCCATCACACTTGCTAGGAAGCAAAATGAAGTGTTTACCCTGAGTTGAGGCTGCTGTGGGGTGTAAGGAGAAGGACGAATTACCTGTAGGAGGAGCTCCACACTGTCCACTTGGAGCTCTCGAAGGCCAGCTATCTGCACCACGTGCTTGCTATCTTCTCTTGCGAAGAGCCTGCAGATGAAAAGCTGTGGTTGGTATGACAGACACTGGGTTGTATCTTGCTTTCCCAAAACATTCTACAAAGTCTTTACATAGTGGTTTTGCCATTAGGATGGGATGGATCTGCTTTCCCTCCCCAGCCCTACCTTCCTAAGCGTCAGCTTCAGACTACCGTGGTGGTCCTTCCTTGTTGTAAACAAATCAGTATCTTTGATTAAAATCAAAAGAATTAGCATAAAATCCATACATATTCCAAACCAAGGACAGCACAGTCCTGGCTAGTAACCAGTGCAATGGAGGATTCAGGATCTTTGCTGTCTAATCAACTACAGCTCTAGCCTCTACCTGTTAGCTGCTCTCCTCTTCTCTCTTATGGAGAGAAAACATGTGGTCCCAGGAGCAGCAGCAGCCATTCTGTATGGACAAAGAACTAGCTCCACAATGAAGGTAACAAATGGAGGGGAGGTAGGGCAGAGGGATGCAAAGCAACCCTGTCATTATCCCTGAGCAATGGAGCAGAAAAGCCCTGAATCCTCCCTAGCCTTCCAACTTATCTGAGCCAATGATTTCCCTAAATACAGTAGGGTGGGGTTGTTTTTATAAATTTGTAACAGAAGGAGTCCTGATGCATATTTTTGTTTTGTTTGAGACAGGGCCTCACTATGAAATTCAAGCTGGCCTCCAACTTGTGAAAGGATACAAATATAGGACAGTAATTTATATAATTCATTAAAGAATTATATTCTGAGAAAGCTTGATATTCTGTCTCTTCATAAGAACACATACATAAACATGCACGCAACAATTACATATATAACAGTGACTTTTACTTAAAAGAAGTAGGCATTATGACTAGAGAGCTTTGGGGGATCGGGAGATGAGGCAAAGTCTCACTGTGTAGTTCAGGCTGGCTTTGAAACTGTAATCCTCTTATCTTAGTCTGCTGAGCACTGGCATTACAGGTCTGTGCTACCATGCCTGGGTAAATTTTTTCTTTCTTTCTTTTTATACTGAGGATTGAATTCAGGGCTTTACACATGTCCGGTTAAGTGTTCTACCACCCAGCTACAGCTTCAGCTTGGAAAGGGCTTTTAAGGAGGGTTCCTGGGGTTGAAAGAAAAGCCATAATTGAGCTACATGGAGGTTTAAACACCATTACAAAGATGGTGACTGAGGACAGTAACTCTCGCCCAAAGGATTTACAGAGTAGCACTGCTTCCGTTTGACATCTATGTTTCAGAGATGGATTCTGAACACTGTATTTTCTCTCAATTGTGACACATGGGCATACCTACTTGTTGGGATGGTAACAGTGCACCTGCTGGCTTCTTCAGTCATGCCACTCAATACCCTAGTGTCCTCCCTGCTGGAGCCTTTCCTATCAGTAAGAACCACGGTATCCCAACTGCACAGGAACTGTCCGACATCCTACTCCACTGCTTGCCTATAGCACAAGAACTTAAATGTCACACTGGACTCCTCAGGCTTGCACACCTTTGCTGTGGTGCTGGTCCAGCATTCCTAGCCTTCCACCACGCTTAACTTTCCACTCAAGTATCAGGTGTAGTACACGCTGGTGACAATCCTTTACCTTCCGACCTCCCTCTCACCTTCCTATGC
Source organism: Arvicola amphibius (assembly GCF_903992535.2). Taxonomy (NCBI): domain Eukaryota; kingdom Metazoa; phylum Chordata; class Mammalia; order Rodentia; family Cricetidae; genus Arvicola; species Arvicola amphibius. The sequence goes on from NC_052057.2 coordinate 94,809,315, forward strand.
TCCAGCTTCACAACTTTGTTGCTTGCTGTTCAGTTTAAGTCACATGTTCCCACCCTAACCAAACTTTATTCTAGGCATACTAATACACTTCTAGATTACTTTTATAAAAGCAATAAGCTGGGGCTGGAGAGATGGCTCAGAGGTTAATAGCACTGACTGCTCTTCCAGAGGTCCTGAGATCAATTCCCAGCAACCACATGGTGGCTCACAGCCATCTGTAATGAGATCAGGTGCCCTCTGCTGGTCAGCAAGCATACAGACAGAACAATGTATACATAATTAATAAATAAATCTTTAAAATAAATAAAAGCAATAAGCTGAAGGCTGATAACAATTAAAAGTTGAAGGTAGCCAGGCGGTGGTGGTGCACGCCTTTAATCCCAGCACTTAGGAAGCAGAGGCAGGAGGATCTCTGCAAGCCTGGTCTATGAATTGACTTCCAGGACAGCTAGAGCTGTTACACAGAGAAATCCTGTCTCAAAAAACAAAACAATACAAACAGTTGAAGGTGGGACAGTGGGACAGCTCCCACCACCAGACCTGACAATCTGAGTTCCATCCCTTAGACCAGAGGTTCTCAACCTATGGGTCACGACCTATGGGGGGAGTGCTGAATCACCTTTTCACAGGGTTCACCTAAGACCATCAGAAAACACAGATCTTTACATTACAGTTCATAACAATAGCAAAATTACAGCTATGAAGTAGCAACAAAAATAATTTTATGGTTGGGAGTCACCACAACATAACATGAGGAACTGTATTAAAGGATTGCCACATCAGGAAGGTTGAGAGGTACTGCCTTAGACCCACACAAAAATAGAGACAGAAGAGAAATGACTCCTAAAGTTATTCTTTGACCTCCACATCCCCATCATGTCACATGCACACTTACACACATATACATACGCCCACAAAATAAAGAAATCAAAATGTAATTTAAGAGCACTGGCTACTCTTCTGGAGGACTCAGGCTGTTTTCCAGCACTCACATGGAAACTGTCTGTAACTGCAGTTTCAGGGATTCTGATGCCCTCTTCCGGCCTCCACAGGCACCAAACATGCATGCAGTACAAAGGCATATAGGTAGGCTAAATACCCACACACATAAAATAAAAATGAATCTAAAATAAGTTGAATGTGAAGAAAAAGGCATTTTTTGACAATTTCAGAAAACTGTCATTAAATTAACTCTAACATTTAAAGGGAAATATTTAAATAAATGTTGATTTCCTGACATTCTGAAATTATCACCTTTTTCACAGGAAAAAAGGGGAGGAGTCTTGGTAGGCACTAAGATGTTATTATTTTAAAAACATTAATGGAAACTGAAGCTGTAGCCCAGGGGCAGATTGACTGCAAACGTGTGGGTACTAGGTTCAACCCCCAGCGCCGAAAAGATATTAACTGATGGCTAATTTACATTTTTCTCTAGCTGAATTAACAGTTTAAAAAATATGTACCGAGCTAAGCACTGCGGCAAAAGTCTTGAATCTTATCACCTGGGCAGGAGAGTAAGGGTGATCACAAGTGCACAGCTGCCCAGGCAAAGCAGAAAGTTTTATAGCAGACAGGACTACACAGCCAGACAGCCTCAACACAGAAAACAGAAGAAAGGGGAAGAAACAACATCCTATGCAAGAGACTGTCATTTCACAAAAATGCCTGTCATCAAAGTCATGTGACCAGAGTGATTCCGTGGAGCTCTGGCTCAAACAGAATGATGTAGAGACAAACAGCTTCTGACTAGTATCCAGTACCGTTTTCTTCTATTTAGGAGGTCATACAGTTGTCCACAGTAGATCTCATAGAAGCTGATCCACACAAAGAGGTTCCTTTTTGGCTGGGATACTTTCAGCTGCCTGAAGATATCTTTGGCGGCCAGAGCATACAATCCTGGGTTTTGATGAGTTCCTATCATGGTATAGGTTTTCCCAGCACCTGTTTGTCCATATGCAAAGCAAGTGGCATTGCCTCTGGGAGAAGAATAATTAGAATTACTTATAAATATTTAAAGAAGTGATAATTTACATAGAGACATTTAATGATGTCAGGAAGAAACAGAATCCTTGAAGAAATCTAGCATATAATTAAGAAGTCTTATATTATGAAAACACAAAAAGTAAAAACATCCTCAAACCGAGGTATGTTTTCTTAAAGGAATTATTTTACAGAACTGATAATACTATATAAGATAACTATTGAATATAAAATAAGGACTTTGAACACCACTTGAGCTAGAGATACAGTTAAGTTGGTAGAATGCTTGCCTTTAACATAGGAGGCCATGAGTTTGATTCCCAGCATCACACACACACACACACACACACACACACACACACACACACGCACACGCACACGCACACACACACAGCAACAAACACCAACTTTCTATTCTACATAAGATGCTTAGATGTATCCTAAAAACTCTTCTTTTCTTTCCTTTTGTATTCTGTGCTTTTCTTTTGTTGTCTTGTGACAGTTATCGCTGTAATCCAGGCTGGCCTAGAGCTCTTGGAGTTCACCCTGTACACCAGGCTGACCTTGAACCTGTTTTTTCCCACCTTAGCTAAGAGATTCCAAAGTTCAAGTTAATTACAAACACATATTTATTCTGAAAATACTGACAAAATTAAACTACTGAGAGTTTCTACTTTTCTAGGAAACAGAGAAACAGTATCTCCAGTGTAAAGGAAATTTTGTTGCAAATTTCTCAAAGTTTCGTAAATCTACGTTACAACATAAATTCATATTTAATTCAAAAGAACTAGAAAAGCATCCATGTATTAGTAAAGAAATACAGCTTATGGGGAACAGAAAACTAAAGGTAAGAGAAGGAATAAATCTGTCTCACCCATTGAACACATGCTGAATGAGCGGGTGAGCAGTCTTCAGGTACACATCTCGATTGGTGCATGCCTCACCAAAGACTTCATCAAAATAAAAAACATGCTGAAAAATAAACTTGAGTTTTATAGAAATACATTTGCATTTTCACCACCATTTTATGAACACATGGGAAAAGCTAAACATATTTCTTTTTTTAAAAAAAAGATTTATGTATTTATTATATATACAATTATGCCTACAGGTCAGAAGAGGGCACCAGATCTCATTACAGATGGCTATGAGCCACCATGTGGTTGCTGGGAATTGAACTCAGGACCTTTGGAAGAACAGCCAGTGCTCTTAACCGCTGAGCCATCTCTCCAGCCCCCAAAGCTAAACATATTTCTAAGCAATAGTAACTGACAAGTGCAGAGAAATGAATAACCGGTAACTGTTAAATGACAATGCCTTTGCTTTCCACCTGTCCTTATACGTTCTTACAGTGTAAGAACTAAAGTAAACAGCTTTTGTTCTCTCGGAAGGAATGTAAACTGACAAACGTTAAGAGTGAGTCAATCCTCTTGAGTCTGAGAGAGGAAATGAATTCTATAAGGATTATCTAACAGACTAGGTAACGTCGATATATATGAAAATTTGTGTGAATTTTAGGGATCAATTTTCTTCCGTAGGTTACATAGCTTAACTTGTAGCTCACAAACATTCACTGTTAGCTGATGGATGTAACAGGAGTGTGCAGGAGCTCAAAGATAAAGACATTATTCCACCCCATTCCTGAAGGTGCTGATCTATATAAACACACAGATGACCTATCTGATTTTTAATAGCAGAACTTTAAGAGATGGTTTGGGTGAGAAAAATGAACATGCATCCTGATATTTGCCCCATCTTCAGTGTCTCCTGATACTCTGAGTTGGATTATTAAGTATTTAGCTATAGGGAAAGTCACAATTTTTGTTTCAATGGATCTGTTTGATTATTTTTATTACTATTTGAGACAGGGTTTTATATGTCCCAACTGACTTTGAAGCTATAAAGCCAAGGATGACCTTGAACTTCTTATTCTCCCGACTCTGTCCTCCAAGTGCTAGAACTACATGACTGTACCACCGTGCCTGATTTATGTGGTGTGTGGATTAAACCCAGGATTTCATGCATGCCAAGCAAGCTCTACCAACTCTACCAACAAAGCTGTATTTCAAGCCCTATTTAAGCTGTATTTCAAGCCCTATTTTTATTTTAATAACAACTTCTGAGCAGCTATAGAAAAACTGAACAGAAAGCAGAATTTCTGTATACACCTTTCAAGTTCCTTCTATTAAAATCTTGCCCACTAGAGGAGGGCGGGTATAATTCAAGGGAAACATTTCTCTCACTGGGAAAGCTGTTGTGAAAAGGACTACTGAGACTGGCTGGGGTGGTGTGAGAGGTGGAGATGGGAGAAGGAAGGAAGATAGTATCAGAGAAGCATAAGCAAAAGGTCAAAGAAAGAAAGCATAAACAATTAGCTGTTTAGTTATGTTTAGGAACAGAGAATTCCAGTATGATCAAACTCAGGACCCTGGTAAGCAGAAGAGTGACTTAGACTATGTGGTAAGGGGTCTTGGGACATTAGCCTTAAAGGAATTAGCAGAAACAATGAGGATAAAGTAAAGAATTCTGCAAAAGAGAAGGATAATCTGAGCTACTTCACTGGAAGATTAACCTGAGTTTACAAAGTGACTAGATTGTGACTAGACTCCAGCCATTCGCTGGTGAAGTAAGAAGGTTCAAATTAGGTGAAAATAATGGGGAAACAAAAAAATTGGCAAATGACTGGATATGACAGAAAGGGCTATAAATAAAAAATCAGAGTGATCTAGAAAAAGAGAGAAAAGACTTCATTACACTGGGTCTGGAAAGCAATAATTCAATAACTATAGTTTTTGAATAACTTAGAAGCTTACCATGATGGTAACATAACTACCCCTGAGTAAGAAATCTTGGTAATTTCACACCGACTAGCAGAATACACAATGTAAATTGTGTAAATACACAATGAGTGAGATTAAGGCCTATCTTCTGCTACATTTTCAACCTGCTCGAATTACTTACTAGAGATAACTGTATAGACCAGAAAACTTCGGCAGATTTAATGAGCTCACTCTACCGCAGGTTCAACTGTCTTTTATTCCATTAGAGTGAAGTGAGATCACTAGAAAAGAAATTAGATCACAGAGCCATTTACAAGGTCACCAAACATTAGAAAGTGAGAGATCCATCTACAGAATGAAAGAAAGATCTGGGCTGGGCTGGGGATGAAGTTCAGCTGGTAGTAGAATGCTCTCCTAACATGTAGAAAACCCTAGGGTCATTCCCTCCCATGGAGTAAAAGCAGGGGCAGCTGCAGATGCTTATAATCCCAGCACTTAGGAAGTGGAACCACGAGAATCACGAGTTCAAGGTCACCTCAGGTACACACAACCGGCTCAAGACTGGCATAAGCTGTGTGTGTGTGTGTATGTGTGTGTGTGTGTGTGTGCTGGGGGTGGGTGGGAGTTGTATACATACATGTAAGTGTTCATACAGAGACCAGAGGAAGAGGACTTCAGGTGTCTTCACATATTATTTTTCTGCCTTGTGACAGACAGTTTCATACTAAACTAAAAGCTTGCCATTTCTAGACTGGCTGGCCAATGAGCTCCTGGCCAGCCTTGGTGGCATACACATTTAGTCCCAGCACTTGGGAGGCAGAGGTAGGTAGATATTGTCAGTTCCAGGTCAGCCTGATCTACAGAGCGAGTTCCAGGACAGCCAGGGCTGTATAGTAAGACCTGTCTTAACAAACACCAAAACCAAAATGAAACAAGAAACACAGGCCTTTTGCTGAGATGGTAAATCCTAGAGTCCCCATAGAGATTTATTTTACTAATGTAGATGAGTGTCTACTGTATGTGTAGAATGGAAGCCAGAAGAGGGTGTCAGATCCTCTGGATCTGGACTTAGAGACCACTGTGACCTGCCTGATACAGGTGCCAGGACTGAACTCAAATCCTCTGGAAGAGCAGTGAGTGTTCTTCCACCCAGCCAACTCCCTAGAGCCCTGTAAACATCTAAAAGGCCTAGCTAAGCATGGCAGGACATGCTTGTAATCTCAGAACTTGAGTTGCCAAGGCAAGAGTATCACAAGTATACAGCCTGGGCAGCAGATTAGGCAGTGATACCTTCCCTCAATAAACACATAAAATATTTTTTAAAATTGGAAAGTAGGGCAGAGCTTGGATGCAGCTCAGAGGTAAAGTATTTTCCTAGCATAGGTGAGGCCCTGAATTGAATTTCCAGTATTTGATGGGTGTGTATGTGGTGGCAGTGGGGGTGTAAAAGTAAAACAAAAAAGAAAATAGAACAAAAAAAAAAGAACTAGGAAAGGAAAATAAGTTTTTTCCCCACTTTTGTGCTTGTATAAAATTTTTAGTAAGTGGCAGACATACTTGATTTGAAAAGATAGGATATTTAACTATGTATACAAATTTTTGTTTTAATCCCTGAATAAGTTTCAAAATAAACCTAAAGAATCTAGGATTACTTTCATTTAGCACCAAGTTCTATACAGACTTTCTTTTAAGGAAGGAAAAAAGAGAGGATGTAAGTCCTTCCAATATTTTTATATCATAGCGTTGACAGGTAAGGACTCTGACCTATGAGATCAAAGGTCCAAAGTTCAACAGCAGAGAAAATACTATGAGATCTATGGATATTCAATAAATATTGATCAATGGCAATGACAAAGAAGTAAGGTTATTGTGTTTGGGGATAATGGAAAAATACAAAAGATAATATGATGCCTCCTGGAGGGAATTACTGTGACTGAAGCATCATTAAGGAAGTCTTGGGTAGATGGTGATTGGGCAGAGCGATTACTCTGGCTATAGTAGCCATGGAACTAACTAGCCTTACAACTAATTGGTCATTTAGACTATCTTCAAAGTAAGTATCTCCCACTGAAACCTAATAGACTGTGCATTGATCAACAATCAATGAAGCTGTTAAAATGATTGGGCTGGCTGTACAGTGGCCTAGTAATTTATTGCCCATAGAAAGACTATTGGATTACTCGAAATGTCACTGTGAAACTCAATTTTTGGAAGAACAATGCAAGTTTGAAAGAAGGCGTAAGTTTCAACAATTTGACTTCAGTGCTAAAGAATTTACTGCAATAGAATAGTGTCTCAGCTGACTAAGGTGAACTGTGAGCACATCCCATTAATCACCACATTCTTCTCGGTACCAATCACTGGGTTTTGCAAGAGAACAAGAGAAAGAACCAGTGTTCAGTATGCATGTTTATGGAGGCAGACTCTTTTATTCATAGTAATAGAAACCCTGAGTTCCAAAATACTTGTGTATATGTACAGGTGTGTACACCTATGTGCGCACATGGAAAGGCCTGAGGTTGATATTGGGAGTCTGTCACTCTGAATCTCATGTTTTGAAAGAGTTTATTTCCCTAAACCTGAGGTTCATCAATTAACTAGACCAGCCAGAAAGCTGACCTCTTGTTTCCATCTTCCAGTGCTGGGGCTAAATTGCTCAACTTATTATGTGGGTACTGAGAGTCTAAACTCAGCTACTTATGCTTGTGCAGCCAGCACTGTAACCACTGAACCATTTCCTTAGCCCCTAAGATTCCAATATCTTAATATACTACAGATTATATGACTTTCCTTCATTTGTGGAGTTCGTTACTTCTCTATGAGAATTGGTGCAAGGGTACTTGCTAGCTTGGGATAAGTTCTTTTCAACATCAAACTGTTTTTATAGATAGTTTGAAATTTTTTTATGTATCTGAACAGTATTTTATGAAACTCTTACACGTTAAATGTGAAAATATATCCCTAATAATATATTACCTATAATTAAATAAAGAGCTGGACATAATGGTATTCAATTCCCAGCACCCACATGGTAGCTTACAGTTGTCTGTAACCTCACTTTCAGGGAACCCCAACATCCTCACAAGGACAAATTTGCCTCACATGTAGACAAAACACTAGTGTTCATTTAAAAAGTTAAAAGCTAGCCGGGCGGTGGTGGCGCACGCCTTTAATCCCAGCACTCGGGAGGCAGAGGCAGGCGGATCTCTGAGTTCGAGGCCAGCCTGGTCTACAAGAGCTAGTTCCAGGACAGGCTCTAGAAACTACAGGGAAACCCTGTCTCGAAAAACAAAACAAAACAAAACAAAACAAAAAAAAGTTAAAAGCTGGGTGGTGGTGGTGGCACACGCCTTTAACCCCAGCAGGGGAGGCAGAGACAGGTGGATCTCCACGAGTTCAAGGCCAGCCTGGTCTACAGCCAGCCGGAGTTCCAGGACAGGCTCCAAAGCTACAGAAGTCCTGTCTTGACAAAGCAAATTAATTAATTAATTAAAAAATAAACATGCTAAGTAAATACATGGTAGAGCTTCATTGCATAATACAGGAATTATGGTTTTCCAACTATGTATATCATGACCACATTACATTTTTAAAGAATGAAGGCCCAAAGTATCAATAACTCAGAAAAGCAATCAAGAGCTGAGTACAGCGGCACATGCCATTAATCCCAGCATTTGGGAGGCAGAAGCAGCTGGATCTCTTTGAGTTCTAGCCGAGGTGAGATCCTGTCTGAAAATAAATAAATAAACAAACATTATAAAAAAATCAATACCTGAACCAGAAACTGGATTTTAGAATGATCATTTAAACATAAAACTGGCAAACTTGATAATACTAGTTTGAACCATAGTAAAAGATCCTACCTGCAAAATATATTGTGTGAGGTCAACTGCTTCTTTTTTTTCATGTACAAGCAGAGTTTCTTTATCTTCTACAGTAATAATATTAACTTCTCCACGACGAACTTCCCTTACACCTAACGGCCGTTTTCGAACACAAACTCTGATTTTCTCCATTTCAGTCCAAGGATTCTCTGAAGTGATCTGTCTGATATATGTTTACAAATAGACTTTAATTCTTAATAAAAGGATTAAATTACTTAAATGGTCAAGTATCAGCACACTTTGAGTATATTTAACATACTTATTCTCGGGTTTTGTTTGCTTGGTTTGTTGGTTTTGTTTTTACGACAGGGTTTCACTTTGCTACGTGGCCCAGGCTGGCCCCGTCTCTCTACTCTAGCCTCTCAAGTGCTGGGACTACAGGCATGTGCCACCACACCCAAGTTCTAAGACAGGGTTTTGCTACTGTCGTGCAGGCTAGCTTGGAGCTTCTGTTTCTCTTGCCTCCACCTGACGTGTGCTGTGATTAATAGGCCTATACTACCACACCAAGCTCATTTAAACAATTCAGCAAAGAGAAAAATTTTTACCGGCAAACCTCTGGTTTTCATCTCTGACCTACACCACCTTACTCTTACAATACAAAGGAAAAAAAAAAGAAGGAAGGAAGGAAGACAGACAGAAAGAAAAAGAAAGGAGAAAGGAACAGGCTAGTGACTAAACTGTAGCTCTAAGATTTGTACAGTTGATGCTGGGGAGCAAATCCAAGGTTTCATGCATGCCAAGTAAGCACTCTATCAACTGGAAGACATCCTCAGTCCCTACATTCCTCTTAAAAAATTCTACTGGTTTACTAAGTGTCTCGAATTAGGTGGTAGGTGTCAATGTACTTTTCCTCCTATTCCTCAGATATACTCAATTTCTCCAAATCCTATTCCTTTCTCTGTCTGTCTGTCTGTCTATCTGGTGTGTGTGTTGGGGTGAGGAACACATGCGCACACATGTGTGCACGCACAGTGTGTGTGAAGAGGTCAGGGAACAATCTTATTTGTCTTTTCTCCTCAGGAACTGTCCACCTTGTTTTCTGAGACAGAATTTTTACTTGATTTAGGGCGAGCATCAGGGATCCACCTGTTTCTACACTTCAGTGCTAGGATTACAAGTATGTACCACCATACTGGCTTTGACATGTGTGCTGGAGATTGAACTTGACGTTATGCTTGCATGGCAAGCATTTTATAAACTGATATGAATTCATTCATTACAATATAGTCATGTATTTCTTCTCAGAACAGTTTTAAAAATGGTCATATCTACTACTACCTCAATCTCCAATTCAATGCATTCTTTCAGCTAGCCTAGCACCTGAAGGACTATTCCTCGAATCAGGGATAAAACACTAATAAGGTTTATTTGCTGAGTTTCATGTGATAATGTTATCTAAGAACCAATCACTTATAGAAACTTCTCTAAAACTAGGTTGTAAGACAATAAGATCCAGGGGCTGGAGAGATGGCTCAGAGGTTAAGAACATTGCCTGCTCTTCCAAAGGTCCTGAGTTCAATTCCCAGCAACCACATGGTGGATCACAACCATCTGTAATGGGGTCTGGTGCCCTCTTCTGGCCCTCAGGCATACACACAGACAGAATATTGTATACATAATAAATAAATATTTGAAAAAAAAAGAAAATAAGATCCATTTTCATCTTAATTTATTTTCATAAAAATCTTATTTTCAGCTGGGCGGTGATGGCACACACTTTTAATCCTAGCACTTGGGAGGCAGAGGCAGGCGGATCTCTGTGAGTTCAAGGACAGCCAAGACTGTTACACAGAGAAGCCGTATCTTGAAAAACAAAACAAAAAAATAATAAAATAAAATAAAAAATTTAATTTTCTGAGCCTTCCAACTGGCTGAAAAATTATTTTTTGTCAGGATCTAAATTAGTTTTACTACAAAGAAATTTTCCAATAAATTATAGTGCTTGATTTTAAGACATCTTAAAACACGTTTTATTATTTTAATTAAAATATGAGACTAATGTATCATTTGAGGCATGAGACTTAATGAGTATATGGGGAATTTATTGTTCTCTCTTTTGCATATGTGCTTAATTTTTCACAACAAAAGAGAGAATATTTTAATCTATTATTTTGGAATCTATTCTACTTTTTGGTTTTATATTATTATCTGTTCCTTTATAAAATCTATTTTTTTTCTCTTTATGTTTTACTCTAATCCATTATTTTAAAGAGGTTTCTGGTCAAAATCTCTTTGATGTTAGCATTAGTAGCCTAATCATAAGAAGCTAATCAAAGAGTTTAGACCTTTTTATTTTTGTTAGGTTTGAGACGGGCCTTACAATGTGTCTGAGCGTCCACAGTGCTGGGATTACACAATACTACTACGCCCAGCCAGTCATTTAGAGTTGTGCAGGAATTCTAGGGGAGTCAAATGGACAAAAGGTCTCTAGTTTGTGGTTTTTAAGTTAAAAGACAAAAATGAAAGTGTGTTCTTTCCTAGTGGGTGTCTTCTGGTTCATTTGTTTTTGAGATAGGGTTTTTCTATGAGGCCAAGGCTGGCTGGGGCTCATCAGCCGTGTGTCTGTCTTGTGAGTGCTGGGCTTGCTGTGTGACCCACCATGCCTGGCACAAATGGCTATGCTTGTCATCTCTTACCTTGCCCTCTAATATCTAAGAGCCTCCAGATATCTTAATTATCTTCATACCTAGAGTCAGAGATCACAGCTATTAATATTTATAGAATAAATGTAATGGCAATATTTAAACTAAAATATGCATTCTAAATCATGATGGATTTAGTAGTGGAAAGTAGTTTTTGGTTTTTTTAAAAAGATTTATTTATTTATTTATTTATTTATTATGTATACAACATTCTGCCTCCATGTATGCCCGCACGCCAGAAGAGGGTGCCAAACCTCATTACAGATGGTCACCATGTGGTTTCTGGGAATTGAACTCAGGATCTCTGGAAGAGCAGCTAGTGTTCTTAACCTCTGAGCCATCTCTCCAGCCCCTATTTGTTTTTTTTTCAAGACAGGGTTTCTCTGTGTATCTTTTGCTGTTCTGGAACTCACTCTATAGACCAGGCTGGAATTAAATTCACAGAGATCCTCCTGCCACTGCCTCCCGAGTGCTGGGATTAAAGGCATATGCCACCATGCCCAGTGGAAAGTAGTAATTTTATATATAATTCTAATTTATATTTTTCTGTGTTGATCAACTAAGACTAAAATAGCAAAAAAGCTTGCTACTTTATCTTTCATATTTACAACCTATAATTAAAGAAGAAAATAGCAGCACTAAATCCTCTGTGCTCTGCTAGAACAAGTATCTCAAATTATTTATTTATTTATTTTGATTTTTTGAGACACGGTTTCTCTGTAGCTTTGGAGCCTGTCCTGGAACTAGCTCTTGTGGACCAGGCTGGTCTCGAACTCATAAAGATCCACCTGCCTTGCCTCCCGAGTACTGGGATTAAAGGCATGCACCACCACCACCTGTCTTAAGTATCTCAAATTATTATAGGTACTTTCACCTATAAAACTAAGTCACCTTGGAGTGGGAGAGATGACACAGTGGTTAAGAGTACTGGCTACTCTTTCAGAGGACCCAGGTTCAATTCATTGCACCCATATGTGATTCAGCGTTATCTGTCTATAATTCCCAGGATATTTGACATGCTCTTCTGGCCTGCATGGGCACCAGACACACATGCACACATGTAGTGTAAAGTCATACATGCTGGCAAAACATTCGTAAACATAAAATAAAAAATTTAAAAACCTAAATTACCTAGTTTGGGAGAATGAAAGAACTGATCATGAAGTACTCTGGCACTTTAACAAATATAAGACCAGATGTAAAGACTTTATCTTCCCACAGGAAGTAGGGGTGTACATCTTTAATCCCAGCACTCAGGGCAGAGACAGGATCTCTGTGAGTTCAAGGCCAGCCTGGTCTACAGAGTGAGTTCCAGGACAGTCAGGGCTACATAGAGAAACCCTGTATTCAGGAAGGAAGGAAGGAAGGAAGAAAGGAAAGAAGGAAGGGAGGGAGGGAAGAAGGGAGGAAGGAAAGAAGGAATTTATTTTCCTGTAACTCATATCCATTACTTTTATAATAACAAGTAATATATTTTAAAAGAATATATTTTCTAGTATATCATTCTTAGCATTGGGGACTATTGAGAATTTCACCTTTCAGGGATCTTATTTAAAATTCTATCTTGAAGAACTAGGTGAAAATAGCTTACTGTCATTCTGATTCACAACCTCTGATTGCCATCAAAAGGTCTTACTCTTTGTAATCACCAAAAAAATCACCTGTTTCTCCAGGGCTGAATTAAAAAAAAATGCAGTCAAAATTAGGATCCTATTTCAATTGTGCAGATAACCTAAGTGCTCAAAGAACTACTTAATTTAACTATCTGCTCTTTGGCCTTAAGTAAGCTGTAAATCATCTGGTTGGTATGAACTGGATGATCTTTAAAAAAAAATCCTGCTGGATGGTGGTAGAGCATGCCTCTAATCCCAGCATTCAGGAAGCAGAGGCCAGCAGATCTCTGTTGGTTCGAGGCCAGCCTGGTTTACAGAGTGAGTTCCAGGACAGCCAGGGTTACACAGAAAAATCCTGTTTCAAAAGACAAACAAATAAAATCCTGTGAATTGTGTGATTTTTTTTCATTGTAGAAGGCCAGTTACTACTTCGCTTTCACGAATATACTGTGTGTACAGTCTGCGAGAGGATGGACAGCAGGCCCTGGTAAGTAGCAGCTGTTTGTTTGACATACATGAACAATATCAGTTTTTTGCTTCGGGAAAGTTCCAGTTCCTCATTATTCTGTTTCTAACCACTTACTTCAATTATTAATACAAACTTTGTTAACATTCATATGTTACATTCATTTACTAGGAATAGAGAGTAATTGCTCTGCTCTGTCATGAAGGAGAGATTTGTCTTTGCCTCTCCCAAAAATGTAAAAATAAATTATTACCTGACACAAGAATGAGGTATTCCATAGTTATACCCTGAAACATGAGAGACTCTTTGAATCATGGGAATATCACTGTTTCCTAGTTTTGGAGAAAAGTAACTTGATGTAAAGAGCGCAGCGTCAGTTTCTGTCCCCACGAGAGCATCAGCAGCCGAGGCCTTCAGGGTTCTTATTTTTGTTTGGTCCTGGGAGTCATCAGGTAGCATGTGTGCCAGCACTTTCAGGTAAGTGGATTTCTGCTCCTCTACAGGTAAGTCTGATAGGTTGCATGTTTCATTGCTGGCCGTCCTGGCTTTGCTATCAGCAGGAGAATCAAAATGCAGTTGTCTTCGTGGGCCAGATCTGAACTCCCGACGCTTAGTGTACATGTTTGTTTGAAGAGGATTCTCTGGGCTACTGAGGGCTTTATCTTCCTCCTGCATAATCTTAATGATTTTGATAAGTTGGAAAAGACGTTTGCGGTCGTTCATGTCATGGACTCCCAATTTGGAGTAGTCCTTCATTGTAACCTTTGCTAATTCATCTATTTTCTGAAGGCCAAGCGCAGTAAAATGAGGATAATAGTGTGCAAGTTCAGCTTCACAAAGACATTCATATAACCAGGAGGCCATTTTTGTGACTAGATTTACATGAACTCTGAAGAAAAAGAGAAAAAGAAGTCATCTATATAGAGTAAACAGAATATATTCCTTTACAAATGAAAACATAAATATGCAGGAAAATGTTTCTCATCTCAGGTTTCCTAGGAATGTTTCTTCTGGAATGATTAACTGAACAGCAGAGTCTATAAGCAAAGCTGCTTTATTACAGCAAATGAAGTAACAGTTGTAATTTGTTTATCTGTTTAAGAATGTTTCCTAATATATATTTAAGTAAATATATGGACACAGATATAACATAAAGCACTTACTTATTGCTTGGGAATTCCTTCTAACTTTGCAGTGTCTGCTTAACAGGCAATACACTGCTGAAATCTTGTTCTCAACCACTGATTGTAGCAGGACTAATTTTAGATGTTCAACTCGGCGTCAAGGCATGTTGCACAACTGTTTCCTAAGATTAATGAACAAAGGCTAAGAAGTCTTTCAAAATAGAAAGCAGAATAAAATAGTGACCACAAGGAAAATTAACACAGCTCGAAGAAAACTGCATCGTTTATCTGCTGAGTATTGTAAGCTAGGGAGAAGTAAAAACAATCAATTCAGAATCAACTCACTCAGTATTTCAGATAATTCTAAAAGGTGATCACAGATGTCAACTGAACAGAATATCAATCAAATTTTTTCTAGAAAATTAATACTACAGTCACTTTGGACAACTACACAATATAATTCTTAAAATCAAAAATTTAATTAAACACTAACAGGTAATGTGGTAATAATACAAAATCTTTGTCTATTATAAGTCAGAATTCTAAGTAATTCTCAATTATTCCTGTTAATCAAGCTCAAGTTCCTAAGAATATAAAAAATAACTTTAAATTGCATTTTAAAATATTTAACCAATATTTTAAATGTGTATATGTGTGTGAATGTACATGTAAGTATGTGTGTGTGCTCGTGTGCACAATTATACTGCCAGAAAAGGGTGTTGGATCCACTGGAGATGGAGTGCTAGAACTTGAAGATGAGTCCTCTGGAAAAATAGTACATATTGTCTCCTCAGCCTCTGTTTTGTTCATTTGGGGGAGGGATTTCTATCTGCCTCTATCTGCTGTTGTCTGTATAGCCTGTATAGCCTAGGCTGGTTTGGAGTTTGCTGTGCAGTCCAGGGGGTTAGCCTCAAATTTGTGGTAATCCCCTTATCTTGGCCTCCCAATTTCTAGGATTACAAGCAGGAGCCACCATGCCTAAACATTTAAAAATTTAATTTTTTAAAAAATTATTATTTATTGTATGAGCATGAGTGTTTTGTCTGTATGTATGTCTGTGCACCACATGTGTGCCTGGTGTCCAAAGAGGCCAGCAGAGGACGATGGATCCCTTGGGACTAAAGTTACAGACTAGAATTGTGAGCTGTCATGTGGGTACTTGGAATTGAACCGAAGTCCTTAGCAAGAGTAGCCAGTGCTCCTAACTATGGGGCCATCTCTCCAGCCTTTTTTTTTTTTTTTTTTTTTTTTTTTCTTTTTTTGGTTTTTCGAGACAGGGTTTCCCTGTAGTTTCTAGAGCCTGTCCTGGAACTAGCTCTTGTAGACCAGGCTGGCCTCGAACTCAGAGATCCGCCTGCCTCTGCCTCCCGAGTGCTGAGATTAAAGGCCTGCGCCACCACCGCCCGGCTTCTCTCCAGCCTCTTATATTTTCTTTTTCAAAATGGTCTAATCCTTCAGAGCTTCCAAAAATCAAATAATTACTGAAGAAATGCTTTCATTTTCATTTATTTTTGTCCTTTCTAGGAGAAACAGTGTGTGTGTGTGTGTGTGTGTGTGTGTATGTGTGTGTGTGCGCGCGCACATATGTGCCCGCGCACACACACACACTAAAGACAACCAAGGAGTTCTGAGTAATTAAATTTGGAGAAAATACTATTTAGACAAAACAAAAAACCAAATATCTGAGTACCTAACCCTAACACATATCCTAAACTGACCCTGACATCATCTTTTAGTGATGGGTTTCCCCTCTGCAAAAGCCCACAAAAGTTTTGCAGTCCTTCCATCAAGGGTGGAGTATATTTCTTCCCCACATTATATCTAGAATGACTTTCTAATTTCTTTTGGGCAATAGAATGCAGTAAAGCAGACTGCCGTGCCCCGGTCTAAAGTGCCATCATAGCTGTTACTGTTGACAGAATTCTTCTACTGCCACGTGAAGAAATTTAGCCAATAGCTAGAGGCTCATACATTACTACTACTACCTTAATGGTGAAAAACATGTGCAAGGAAGCCATCTTAGACTAGATGTCACTAGATGAGTGTTTCTCAACTTTCCTAATGACGCAACCCTTTAATACAGTTCCTCAGGCTGTGGTGACCCCCAACCATAAAATTATTTTCGTTGTTACTTCATAACCTTAAACTTGCTACTGCTAAGAATCGTAATGTCAATTATTTGTTTTCCAATAGTTTTAGGTGACCCCTGTAAAAAGGTGGTTTGACTCCCCTGCAAGGGATCACGACTGGTTAAGAACCAATGCACTAGACAGTCACAGTCACAGTCACAGGAATGACTCCAAGTGAGATCAAGTAAAGAACTAACTAAGCTTGGTCCAAATAATCGACTCACAGAGCTTTAAGCAAATAAAAGGACAACTATTTTGAGTCAAGTTTGGGGCTGGATTGTTATGTAACATTACATACAATTTCATTTCTGAAACTTTGCCAATTTTATATGCAAATTTAGGAGCTATTTTAGGTTCACAGAAAAACTGAGAAGGTAAAGATTGCCAAACAGCCTGTCTCACACATGTACTCTTTTCCCTACTAGTGAACCTACACAGATAAAGAATCATTACCCAAAGTCTACAGTTTACACTGGAGTTCTCTTACCTAGAGCTACAGAACTTATGGACTTGGATAGATAGTGCATGCATCCTCTATTTAAGTAAAACATGGACTAGTTTGATTGCCCTAAAACTCCTGGGCTCTGTCTACTCACCCTTCGCATGCTCTATCCAATGGTGACTAATGATCTCTTTGTCTGAGAGGTAGGGAGTGGAGCAGGGTCTCACTGTGTAGCACTGGCTGTCCTGGAACCCACTACTGTGTATCAGGTTCCCCAAGTGTTGGGATTAAAGGTGTGAACCCCATATCTGCTCAATGATCTTTTTACTGCTTCCACAGTGCCTTTTCCAGAATGTCACACAGTAGGAAGTATGCAGCTTGTCAGCTTTTAGACTGGCTTTTTCAGTTCATAATTTAAACTCCCTCCAAGATTTTTTAATGGTGTGTTAGCTTATTTCTTTTCGCTGCTGAAACCCATTTCACATGTGAATGTACCTGGTTTATTTGTTCATGTAATGAAGGACACCTTAGAGGCTTATAGTTTGGGCAATTACAAATAAAGCTTCTATAAACAGCTACGCAGTTTTCACATGGACATAATTTTCAACTCCTTTCTGTAAATACCAAGGTGCATGATTACTGGATTGTATGGTAAGACATGCTTAGTTTCATAAGAAACTGCCAAACTACTTCCCTAAAGTGGCTCTGCTATTTTCATTCCTACAAGTGATGACTGGGAATGCCAGTTGCTTCTCATCGTTTGTCATTGTGTGTGCTACACCCATCCTTTCAAGGCCGCTCAAGAGCTTTTCGCCAAGATGAAATTTTCATCTCTAGATCTTTTCTATCATTTTACCCCCAACACCTTACACTGTATCAAAACTAAACCACTAATCCTTTTACTACTATTTTCTTCCTCCCTAGAATACCCGTCTTTGTCAGAAGGACACTGCAGTTCTCTATCACGACGGAGATAGGCCCTCATAGGGAATGCACGGCACTCTGTGCCTCAGCAACCGTTATACCGTCTAGTGTTTACTGAGCATTTAATACATACCAGCCACTGTTCTGGCACTGTATTTGTCATCTCCATACAATCCTATAAAGGAGGTAAGTTTGTAGCAAGTTCAATCACTTACCATTTCAGAAACTCACTTTTTCAACTGTGAATTAGGAATGCCATAGAAGCATTCTGAAAATCCAACATCTGAAATCCCAACACTGAGGCAAAGGGAATCATTGCAAGTTCGAGGCTAGCCTGAGCTATATGAGATCCCATTTTTTGGTTAATTTGTTTAAAAAGATATTTGGGACATAAGGAGGCAGCTCAGTCAGTAAAGTGTCTCACCAGCATGAAGACCTGAGTTTGAGTCCCTTAAAAAAAAAAGTGTGGTAGTGTTTGACTGTAATGTCAGTGCTGGGGAGGTGGAAACAGGAAACTCTCTGGAATTCAATGGCCCACCAAACTGACTGGATCCCAAAGTTTCAGATTCAATAAAAGATCCTCCCTGGTGATGGTGGCACACACCTTTAATACCAGCACTTGGGAGGCAGAGACAGGTGGATCTCTATGAGTTCGAGGCTAGCCTGGGCTACAATGCGAGTTCCAGGACAGGTTCCAAAGCTACAGAGAAGCTCTGTCTCAAACAAAACAAAACAAAACAAAACAAAACAAAACAAAAACAGAACAAAACAAACAAATCCTGTGCAAGATAGAGCTCTGTCTCAAGAAAGAGAAAAAGAAAAGCTGGAGAGCAGCTGAGGGAGCCACTCATTGACTTCATGTGTATGTGCACCTCCCTCCATCCCTCAAATATGTGTTTAGTAGTGTGGACCTGTAACCCAAGCACTTGGGAGCCCGAGACAGGACTGCCTGGAGTTTGAGGTAGGTCCTAGCAACAAAGTTACATAGAAAGTTTGAGGTCAATTTGGACTACATAATGACACCTTGCTTCAAGACATTGAAGGTAGAAGAAGGCAACAGAAATCTCTAAAGTCTTCAGATTGAATATGGAAATACCCGTAAGGGTTGGGGATAGAGCTCAGTTTATATTATGCTTAATTAACATGCATAAAGTCCTACGTTTGCTCCCAAGCACTGCCAAATTCTAGGCATGTTAACATGTACCTATAATTCCAGCACGTGGGGAGGTAGAGGCAGGCAGATCAGAAATTCAAGACATTCTTAGTTACAGAGCAAGTCTGAGGCCTGCCTGAGTGAAAGACAGACAAACAAGCCCAACAAAATGACTGGGACATTCAGTGTTCCATAATTAATAAGCCTTGGCAGTTATTACCATTGCTATTGTAATTTCTGCATTTCTCCTATCTTCACCACCTAGCACAGAACCAAGAACAGAACTTATTCTACCTTCGGTGTTTTGGTTTAATTAAATTCTAAGCAGCTGCACTCTCTGCTTGGCTCAGCTTACCCATGGGAACAGGCTGTAAGTGCCATGCACAAGCTGTGCAAGATTCTGTATTTTGCACACCAATTCCCTTGGTGCCATATCAAACATTTCTTAGTTCAACTCTGATAATCACAGCCTCCACTGCTTCTTAATAAGTAAATGAGACTAAAATATTAATTTTGAAACCCTTGTATAACCTATAATATCACGGGAAGAGAAAAATGTAAGAATAATTTGAACATGCATTAAACATGAATTGAAGTAGCCAGAGTCATGCATCTAACACAGTTGCAGCCATCCCACCTTTCTGGGCACTACGGATAGCCTATGTTCCATTGTTTTCAAACTCAACATGCTTCTCTGTAATTATAGTCCATTTTACAAGGGTTTATCCCCCTCCTTTAACTCCTGAAATATCAGAATCACTCTTGCAACTTCAAACAAAAACATTTGAACTCAACTACTGAGCCACAGAAAAACAAAATAAACTACCATATTTGGGGGACAGATACATTGACATTTTGCTCAGGTGATAATTTTACTTTACTGATCTACCTCTGTCAAAAAGACAAATGCAAAGGCTGTGAAGGGATATCAGCAGTAGAGTACACGCTTAGTGTGAGCAAGGCCCTGGGCTCTGGAGGCAACTGTTCAGAGGTTAAGAGTGAGTACTGTTCAGGCAATGAAGTTGAGAGGCCTGGAGTTCTGATCCCAGTCCCATATAACAAACATGGCAACCTGCAAATGCCTATACTTCCAGTTCCAAGGCATTTTGATGTCTTCTGGCCTCTGCTCACCACAGGTATATGCATCTATGCAAATATGCACATATATTACAATATGTGCACACAGAACTATTACATAGCAAAAAGTGTTGGTAGCTAGGTCTTTCCTAATGTGATTTGTACATACCATTCACACAGATGCACACATATGTATAAAAATAAATCTTTAGAGGCTGGAGAGATAGCTCAGAGGTTAAGAGCATTGCCTGCTCTTCCAAAGGTCCTGAGTTCAATTCCCAGTCAACCACATGGTGGCTCACAACCATCTGTAATGGGGTCTGGTGCCCTCTTCTGGCCTGCGGTCAGACACACAGACAGAATATTGTATACATAATAAATAAATAAATATTTAAAAATAAATAAATAAATTTTTATAGCCAGGCGGTGGTGGTGCACACCTTTAATCCCAGCACTCGGGAGACAAAGACAGGCGGATCTCTGTGAGTTTGAGGCCAGCCTGGCCTACAGGGCTATTTCCAGGACAGCCAATGCTACACAAAGAAACCCTGTCTTGAAAAAAAAAAGCCAATAAATAAATAAAAATAAATAAATTTTCATAAACAGATTCACTTCCCAGCAATTCTAACTCTAGAAATACCCTACAGCTACTCTGTACAAATATAAAAAGACAGAAGTACAAAGTCATTATATCACTATTGGTAATAGCAAAGGATGGAGACTGGTTAAATAAATTACTGTTGCCTTTCAAGGGAAATAACACTATGAAGCAATTACAAAACTTAACTAAACTCTCCAATAGTTATTGAAGAAAAAGAAAGCTTTCCAATATATTGCTAAGTGAATAAAGCAAGGTACAGAATAGTTTATAAAGGCATCATTTGTTAAAGAGAACGTTAATTGATCCAAAATAGAACCATATCATTGCTTATCAGGCATAAATGTCCTTGGCAGGTTGCATGAGTAATGACAGTAGTCTTTTGCAGGAAGGGAAATGGGTACTACTAGTGGGCAATCAAGAGAAGTAGCCTACTACAGCAAAAGTTGGTGGTCACCGGGCGGCGGTGGCGCACGCCTTTAATCCCAGCACTCGGGAGGCAGAGGCAGGCGGATCTCTGTGAGTTCGAGGCCAGCCTGGTCTACAAGAGCTAGTTCCAGGACAGGCTCCAAAGCCACAGAGAAACCCTGTCTCGAAAAACCAAAAAAAAAAAAAAAAAAAAAAAAAAAAAGTTGGTGGTCATTGTTTTTTCTATTGTGATCTGTATTTCACTGACGTCTCCAGTACCCAACAGGACTGAGAACATTGTTGTGCATGTGCTTAATTCTGAAACTGTTTTTTAAAAATTTATGTGTTATTATTTTTCCTACTTGTATATCTGTGCATCATGTGTGTGTTCCTGGTACCCTCAGAAGTCCAAAAAGGTCACTGGATCCCTAGAACTTGAGCAGGTCCTCCCAAGAGCAGCAAGGGCTCTTTAATTATTGAGGTATCTCTCCAGCTCAATTATACTATTATTAATTAATAAAAAATACAACATATTTCAGGGCTAGACAGATGTCTCAATAGGTAAAGTGCTTGCTGCACAAGCATGGAGATCTGAGTTTGAATCTCCAGCACCCACATAAAACTAGATGTGAGAGAGCATGTCTGTAATACCTGGTCAACACTCTAAGTTCCGGTCTGTTTCAAAAAATGAGGTGGAAAGTTGCATGATTCAGTGGGTAACAGAGTTTGCTGTACAGCCTAACGCCTTGAGTTTGCTCTCCAGGGCCACATAGTGAGAGAAGAGCATCAATTCCAGTAAGTTATCCTCTAACTTCCACACATACACTGTGCAACACATGTCTACACACGGAATAAATTAAAACATAATAAAAATATATACTAAAATGTAAAGGCAGAGAGCATTCTTATTTTAAGATGTTAAATAAGATAGATCTTCATTTTAAATATCTGTCAGTAAACCAAAGAGTACTAATACAGATTACTAAATTAGGAGGCAAAAAAACCCATCATCTAGTCCAGCTCTGATAAGAACTTGAGAAGCAGATGTGATACATGGTCAAGTTATTTAACTAATAACGATGGGGCTTAGAACATGTTTTGTCTTAGGTTTTCTAAGACAACAACATTAGGGACCAAACCAGAACCTTACCGAGCCTTATTAATGTTAGGCAAGCACTGTAACATTGAACTACCCTGCTGCCCTCTTAACTTTGTTTTGTTTTGAGATAGGGTTTCTCTGTGTAACAGCCCTTGCTGCTCCTGAACTCCCTTTGTAGACCAGGTTGGCCTTGAAGTCACAGAGATCTGCCTGTCTCCGCCTCCTGAGTGCAGGAATTAAAGGTGTGCACCACCACCACCCAGCCTGACTTCTTTTTTTTTTTTTTTTTTTTTTTTTTGGTTTTTCGAGACAGGGTTTCTCTGTAGCTTTGGAGCCTATCCTGGAGCTAGCTCTTGTAGACCAGGCTGGTCTCGAACTCACAGAGATCCGCCTGCCTCTGCCTCCCGAGTGCTGGGATTAAAGGCGTGCGCCACCGCCGCCCGGCCTGACTTCTTATAGAAAGACAAAATAAGTATGTTTCCAAGCATGGAGCTTAATACTAAAGAAATCATTCACTGCTTATTTGAAATTCAAATTGAATTTTGTTTGGTCTAAATCTGGCTATCCTACATTAGAAGCAACATCTACATTTCTGGCAAAATGTTCTGTCAGTGTTATTTAGCACATACATATTTCAAGCACATAGAATCAGAATATACACAAATGTCTGAAGGACTGCAGCCTGATCCCCTTGCTGAGAGAGTCTCTCTTTAAATTAATCTAGGAGTTTCATTTATTGGTGATCAATACCTCCTTACTTATTACATTAGGAGCTGTAAATTGGTGATTTTCTGATCCTCTCCTTCTTTAGGAATTCTCCTTAGGAAACCTTTCTGGGGACTAGAGAGATAGCTCAGCAGTTCAGTGTACTTGTGCTCTTGCAGAGAATTTGATTCAGTTCCTAGGGATAAACATGGTGCCACACAAATGACAATAACTCAGTTCCAGGGGATCCAATACCCTATTCTGGCCTCCAACAACCAATCACATAAGTGGTACACAGACATACATGCAAGCACTTAAACATATTCATAAAGATTTTAAAAAGAGCTGGGAGGTATTGGTGCATTCCTTTAATCCCAACACTTGGGAGTTCGAGGCCAGCCTGGTCTACAAAGGGAGTTTCAGGAAAGCCAGGACCGTTACACAGAGAAACCCTGCCTCAAAAAAAAAAAAAAAAAAAAAAAAAAGAAAAGAAAAAGAAAAACTTTCTGTCAACAACTAGGGCTATCTGATTACTCAAAATAGAATGTTTACATGAAGGCAAGTATAAATGATTTTTTTCCTTTAAATTTTCAATTCATAAAGAATGTCCTACTTATTTTAAATGGTATCAGGTGACTTATTTCAGAATTTTAATGTATTTCATCAGATTCATGATTAATTCTAGCATTTTTTCATATTCCATGTTTTTCATTAAATTGCTTTAAGCCTTTGATAGCTTCATCATGCTTATTTTCTGTCTAACCTGGAAATAAGCTTTCCTTCAGTGAACACATGGCTGTTACAATAGCCACCCACAGTGCTAAATTCAGGTAAGGTTATGCATTTCCAGTTAAGTACAGAGAGCCTGAAGCTGGGGAAAGGAAAGAGTAAAGCTGACAATGCTTGTTCTTTGGAGACCTGCACAGTTCCAGACACCCACAACTACTCTAGGGCCACTGCTATTCACTTCACATGCTCAGTCATCTCTCCAGCCCCTCAATGCTAACTCCAAAAGGATAGCTGTGACTTCTAGAAATTTTATGAAGGAGTTTAAACTATTAAGAATACAGGATGAGACCAGGTGGTGGTGACACACACTTTTAATCCCAACCCCTGGAAGGCAGAGGCAGGCAGATCTCTGAACTGAGGCCAGCTTGGTCTACAGAGTGAGTTCCAGGATAGACAGGGCTATATGGAGAAACCCCGTCTCAAAAGTACAAAACAAAACAAACAAACAGACAAAAAAGAGAATATAGGATGAGAATTTTAAAAGCTAAACTGTCATTTTACTTATTATCTACCTCCTTACACACTGGAATTAAGAATTTACCATTAAGAGGGCTAAAGAGACAGATGGCTTAGTGACCTATCACTATTCTATTATAAGAACACTTAGAGCTCTTGCAAAGGACCAGGGTTCAGTTCCCAGCACCCACATGGTGGCCCATGACCATTTGTAACACTTGTTCAATGCCTCCTTCTGGCCTCCAAAGGTATTCGCATGAATATGGTACACAGAAACTCACAGGGGCACACATATTTGCATTACAAAAATAAATACTTTGTGTATTTTGAGACAGGGTCTCTATGCAGTCCTGCCTGTCCTAGAACTTGCTATGTAGACCAGGTGGGCCTCTTCTGCTGAAATTAAAGGTGTACACCACCACAATTGGCCTAAGAAGTTGTTTTTAAAAAGAATTTATCATTAACGCTGGGAAGATGGCCTAGTGAATAAAGCCCTCTTGTCCCATAAGCTTAAGTTTAAACCAGAGTTCAGATCCCCAGGATCCATTTAGAAGTTGGATAGATAGAGAGCGAGCTGGAGAGATGGCTTAGAGGTTAAGAGCACTGGCTGCTCTTCCAGAGTTCCTGAGTTCAATTCCCAGCAACCACATCTGGTGCCCTCTTCTGGCATGCAGGCATATAGGCAGACAGAATAGTGTATACATAAAGAAAGTTGGGTAGATATGTTAGCTGTTACCCAAGTACTTGGGAGACAAATCCAGGGACTCTCTAAGAAAAGCTGGTTTGGTCTTGCTAAGATTATCAATCAGCAAGCTCTCATTTCAGCTAAGAGACCTTGCCTCAATACACACTGTGGAGAGTAATCAAGTTCTGGCCTCCTCATGCACACACATACAGGTGCACACACATCTGCCCACACACATGCACACTACATACATGCAATGACACAGAAATTAAAGTTATCCATTAAATTAAAGTTATTATATTGTAACCCTAAGGATGTAAATGGAGTTCCTTGACATAAAGGAAAAAAGATCCATTAAACAATAAGATTCAAAACAACTGGTTAAGTATAATACAAGACAAAATTTTTTGTTTGGTTGTTTTTCTGAGACAGGGTTTCTCTGTGTAACAGTTCTAGCTGTCCTAGCTGTCCTGGAAATTGCTCTGTAGACCAGGCTGGACTTGAACCAGAGATCTGCCTGCCTCTGCTGGGATTAAAGGTGGTGCCACCACCACCTGGTCTCATCCTGTATTATCTATTTATAGTTTAAACTCCTTAGTAAAATTTCTAGAAGCCACAGCTATACTTTTAGAGGTAAAACTGAGGGACTGGAGAGATGGCCTGGCCTACAAGACAAACTTTTAATAATGTAAATATTTTAGAAGATAGAGATTTTGGAGAGCAGCTTTAAAAGCAAACTTTTAATAATGTAAATATTTTAGAAGATAGAGATGTTGGAGAGCAGCTTCAGGCAGAAACATATGGATCTCTGTGGATTCCAGGCCAGCCAAAGTTACATAGTAAAACCCTTCTTAAATAAATAAATAAATAAATAAATATTTAATTTTAAAAGGTTTGTCTGATCTCAAACACCCTCCACAAAAAGTAGTTCAAAAAGATTCCAAGAAAAAAGACAAATAGGTAAAGGAAGTTGGGCATCAGAGTTATGCCTGTTAATTTTGTTTAGGTCTCACACATTCACACTATACAGCAACAATAACTTTACTGGATCACTAGAACAAAGACAACAAGTTATTTGTGCTGCTGCTCTTCCCTCTAGCACCTGCGGCAAAACTCCAAATAATCTATTTCTATGTTCTTTCTTATTGTACTATGAAACTGCCTCCAAATTTCTCTTCTGGCTTGTATATGTGATAGCATATAACTCCATAAGCTATATGATAGCTCTATTCACCTGTGGAACCACAATTAAGATACAGACCCACTACCCTCAAAAGACTCCAAATGCCTGTTTGCATGCCTTGCTTTTCTCTGCTCCTGGTGAAGACTACCACTGACCTACTTCCTGGCTTTATGTATTATTTATATTTCCTAAATTTTACCTGAGTAGAATTATAGTCCCTTGTATCTACTGTCTTTTGTTTACCATAATGATTTTGAGATTTATCTACAATGCTATCATTACCCTTTCCTTCTACTGGAAAGAAGAAAGATCCATAACGAACCTGTGTGTTGGCCAGAGTAACAAGTGACTTCCAAGACTGGAATTTAAGTCTTTTCATGTCTCACATCTGTTCTTTCCATTACCTCAGACAGGCCCAGTCACTCCCCACCTTAGCTGACCCCTAGTACATGGAGTAGCTCACAGCTGTCACTACCAAAAAAATGAGCAGCAAATTAGTAAATTCCAGGGTGAGGGAGGATGATGGGCAGATTTTTTACATACTGGCTGTCCTAGTATTCAATAGCACAAATATGTGAAACTCTCTTTTGTGGCAAGCCTGGAGACTGCTAGCTCCCAGCTCTTGGTGAAACAATCAGAATAGTTTTGGGATGCCAGCAGCAAATTATCTCAAAAAAAGGAGGTGGGGAGAGGGAAGAAAATACTTAGGAATAAATTTAACCAACCAAACAACAACAACAAAAAATAATCAAAGATCATGTTGGGTATGGTGCCAAACAACTTTAACCCCAGCATTCTAGGGACAGAGGCAGTAGGATTTCTTTGAGTTCCAATTCCAGGTCAGTGCCTGGTCTATCTACATGTCAAGTTCCAGGATAGCCAGGATTACATAGAGAAACTTGTCTAAAAGAGAGAGATAAAAGGAAAAAGGAAAGAGAAAGGAAGGAAGGAAGGAAGGAAGGAAGAAGGAAAGAAGGAAGGGAAGATCTCTGCAATGAAAACTACTAAAACATTGATGAAAGATCACTAAAATTGGAAAGACTTTTCATGAACTTCTCAGAAAAATCAACACTGTTAAAACATATAACCTAGGGGGCTGGAGAGATGGCTCAGAGGTTAAGAGCATTGCCTGCTCTTCCAAAGGTCCTGAGTTCAATTCCCAGCAACCACATGGTGGCTCACAACCATCTGTAATGGGGTCTGGTGCCCTCTTCTGGCCTGCAGGCATACACACAGACAGAATATTGTATACATAATAAATAAATAAATATTTTTTAAAAAAACATATAACCCAAAGCAAAGATTCAAAATAAAGAAATAAATCCCAATAAAAAAACACCAAGGCCAGATGGGCTTCAGACTAAAAAACCTTCTGTTGGAAATAAGTTTGGGGTTGCAAATAAAGGCCACCACACCAACTGAAGTGTCTGGACAAAGCAAAACTTTACTCTGGATCAAGAGAATGCACTGCTTGTGTGTGTGTGTGTGTGTGTGTGTGTGTGTGTGTGTGTGTGTGAGAGAGAGAGAGAGAGAGAGAGAGAGAGAGGGAGAGAGAGAGAGAGAGAGAGAGAGCGCGCGCATGCACACAGGGCAGGAAGAACACCTGGTTTATTTGTTTTGTTTTTTGAGACAGGGTTTCTCTGGCTATCCTGGAACTTGCACTGTAGACCAGACTGGTCTCCTTATCACAGAGATCATGTCTCTGCCTCCCCAGTGCTGGGATTAAAGGTGTGCACTACTACTGCCTGGCATACACCTGGTTTTTATTCTAACACAGGTGCTGTGTCCTTTCAATGAAAAGAATTGGCATAAAGAAAACGAAGGAAAGGGGAATGGGGAAGGCTACTTAAAACAGTCAAAGTCTAAGACTGTAACAGGGCCTTTGCGTAAACAAAGACTTAGCTGCAGTTGGTGATGGTGGGAGGGGATTTAAAACATTTGTATACAGTTTTTTTAAAGGTAGGTAAGAGCAAAAGATTTGAATTGGTTATAGAAAAAAATATACAGTGTTTAACAGTTAGACTAATATTTAATGTTTGTTATGCTCCCAAGTGCTGGCCTTACAAATGTGTGATCAGGTCTAGCCACAGTCATTATTTTACAATTATATAATATGGAGACTAAACAGAGATTTCCTATATTGTGGAAATTTCACTTTTTCTTTCTTAGGAATTTGGAAACAAGACAAAATGATTATATTGTTTTTCATACCTGTTTTTTAAGTGACAACTGCTATAAAAAAGAAGAAATTTCTAGCATTTATACCAATAAAACTTATGACAATCTAAAACAAAAAACAAACAAAAAATAAATCTGTGAAACAAATACATACATACTTAATGATCCAGAAATAGTGTAGGAGGTCCTTCTGTCTTTGTGTTGCTTTCATTAGTTAATAAAAAAACTGCTCTGGCCTGTTGATAGGGCAGAACTTAGGTAGGTGGGAAAAATTAAACAGAATGCTGAGAGGAAGAAGGCAGAATCAGGGACGCCATGGATCCGCCGGCAGAGTAAGACATGCTGCCGAAACTTAGCCAGTAAGCCACTGCCACATGGCAATACACAGATTAATAGAAATGGGTTAAAATAAGATGTAAGAGTTAGCCAATAAGAAGTTAGAGCTAATGGACCAAGCAGTGATTTAATTAATACAATTTCTGTGAGGTTATTTCAGGGCTGAGCATCCAGGCAGCCTCCCTCCCCCCTATAGATTGGCACCCACATGGCCAACTAAATCCACGTAAACCCTGAGAGGGCTTGAAAAGGAATTCTAGACAAAAAAAAAAAAAAAAAAAAAAAAAAAAAAAAAAAAAAAA
Organism: Arvicola amphibius; assembly: GCF_903992535.2. Taxonomy (NCBI): domain Eukaryota; kingdom Metazoa; phylum Chordata; class Mammalia; order Rodentia; family Cricetidae; genus Arvicola; species Arvicola amphibius. The sequence continues at coordinate 94,838,271 of NC_052057.2, forward strand.
AAAAAAAAAAAGAATACAGAGTTTAACACAGCTTCTTGCTGTTTGCTGGCAGCTTGCTGCTGCTCCTTTAAGGTTTTCCTGACTCAGCCACAGCGGCAGTTTTGAAATGCTGGCTTTCTGGGCTTTGCTGCCAGTGCAACCTCTGACTCTTTTAGGAGACAGAGCATTTGGATGGAGTTTGTGAGCTGACTGCTGCAGCTTGCTTAATGGTGACATGGACTGGCTATATGCCTGAGAATGGAGTAGTGTGCGTGGCTCTCAGAGGCACCAGTGGCTCCACCATGCTGGCAGTACTGTATATATCATAGGAATGGTGCAGCTTAAGTTTTAGACTGGGAAGGCAAGCAGGTGGTACCGTATTTGACCTAGTAATGTCACAGCTTAGTTTTTGGCACAGCTTAGTTTTTGGTTTTTTTTTTTTTTTTTTTTTTTTTTTTTTTTTTGCGCTTAGCAAGCAAAAGCACTCCTGGACAGCAAAGAATTACAGATAATGCAATAAGGACAGATTCAGACATAAAAGAACTCTAAATGAGTCACAGTGTTGGATGAATGCACTTAGGCTTGGGAGAGAAAAGCAAAAGAGTATAGAGAGTTGAAAAAGAAGTAAATCGTTTAAAAAAAAGTCTTTAAAGAGACAGAGTACAGGTAGTCACAGATTAAAAGGAGTAAAGAAAAATAAGCCACGTAAAGATGGAAAATTCACAGAGAGTCTGGATTGTGTATATTATTGTGTTATCTTTGAATTATTTGACTGTGAATGAGCTAAGTACAGAGAGATATTTCATTGTATGGGCTGCTATGTTAAACCAGCATGTATATTATAAAGGTATCATGACTTTCAAATTTGGGTCTAAGGATATGTTGCTTTGGAAAAGTTCTTCTCTTGTTTCCACGGAAGATGAGAACCTGTCCATTGGTTCCAGACCAATATGGTTTCATAGACCACACCCCCCCTGAAAGGTTGCTGTGAACACCCTCAAAAAATTACTTTGTTCAACTGCTGGACTGAGATACACACAGGATATACCATGAAAGACCTGATTAACAGTGCCCCCAAACAGCAGGAAGCAGTATGGACAAAACTATGCCCATATTCCCAATTATTGTCTATTATTTATAATTGTTTGTTTACATTTAACATGTCATTTGTTTACATATGACATAGATATGAATAATTTGCATTGGTATGAATTTTGGTTTATTGATACAAATTTAAGGTCAATTTTGTTATATGTATTTCTGATCTTGACTGAGGTATTGTGATTGTGTAGCTCATTTTAAAAATGTAATGTATAATTAAGAAATATAGGTTAATAATCATCTATAATAGTGAAGTTTGTAGTCATTTTAGTTAGATTTTACAGATGTGCAGAGAAGTATTTCAGATGGATAGGGATTCTTCAAATCTTTCAGAGACCCTCAGAATATGGCATTTAAAATGTTTTAAAAATTTATGACTTTTCACGACAGTGAGATACATCTGCTCCTGGCAGCATCAGTTTACTTCAAAAGGAAGATGGGCATCAAAGAGGCTCCTTATGGAGTTTGTTAGATGAACTGGACATGCAGGATCCACAGAGAAATGACTGCTGAACTTGCCTAAAGATGAGATGACCCTTTGCGGTTCCTTCTTCATGAAAGAGTCTGTGAGACATTCTGCAGGAAGAGAGAAGAAAGTGACTGGCAAAGTGCCAATATAGGCAGACCTGTCTTTGAAATTTCCTGCTTTGTGGAAAAGTCTGCTGGATACTATGGGCCTGTAGGTCAAAGATGGATGTCCCAACGATACAGAAGAACTTTGGGTGACTGTCCAGGTAACTAGATGTCTCTGTCAATTCTAGAATTTTGGAAGTTGCTTACAATGTACTTCCTGTTTACTTAAGTAATATTATATCCTTCTGGAGTCTTTGATAGAGTTGAATAATAGATGGTAATAATATAGTTTTCCTGAGTTATGATAAAAGATGAAATGGATATAAATATTATAACTATAATTTTTATTTGATACCTGTTTTGTTATATGTAATTTTACTATGTTAAAGTTAAAGCCTTCCTTTTTATTTAAACAGAAAAGGGGAAGTGATGTGGGAGTCCCCTCTGTGTGCTTTCATTACCATTAATGAATAAAGAAACTGCCTTGGCCTGTTGATAGGGCAGATCTTAGGTAGGCAGGGAAGACAGAACTGAATGCTGGGAGAAAGAAGGGTAGAGCCAGAGAGATGCCATGGATCTGTCACCAGAGTCAGAAATGCTGGAACTTTGCTGGTAGGCCACGACCTCATGGTGATATTCAGATTAATAGCAATGGGTTAAATTACGATGTAAGAGTTAGCCAATAATAGAGCTAATGGGCCAAGCAGTGATTTTATTAATACAATTTCTGTGTGGTTATTTCGGGGCTGAGCAGCTGGGCGGCCAGGACAAACAAGTGGCCTCCCTTCACCCTACACAGAAAAGGTCATTTGTTCAAAGCTGTCTAGGGGCAAACAGGATGGATTACTGCTAAGAGTTTTTTCAGGTTTATCTGTGTTTTGGTGGGAGCAAGTCAGCAAGTATGAGGAACCCTAGGGTAAGTATAAAAATTAAAAAAATTGTAAGTATCGGACTCTAATTTTGCCTGTTTGTATGTAAATTATCAATACACATCACACACACAAATACACACATACAAGTTAAAAAATGATACAACATTCTTGATCACTTCTCATAAAACATTTCTGTACCTCAAGTTAGTTATTAGATCCCAAATAACACACAAGAAATTCCATATTCCAAGAGGCAAATTAAAAGTTAAACACTACAATCTACTCTTCCCTCTCAAGAGAACCAGTTACTTCAAACTTCAGGGATTATCCTATCTATAGATGGCTGAGCTTCAAGAAGACAAAAGAGGGGACAACTGTTTAAAGCAACAGCTGCAGAGGAACTAGAACAGATGGTACTCAATGGGATTCCTAAGGTCAGCTGTGGACTTTTGGACACTAATATTTGAGTTACTATTATAATACTTTAAAAAAAACTACTTTGAGATTATTTCGATTTGTAACTGAAAGAAAAAATTCTTTTATGATTAACTATAAATACTCTGTGATTTGCTTCAAGACCCGCCTTTAACAGGTTTATTAAGCTTTTAAATTTGGTGGTAATCACCTATAAATGAACATAATAAAATTGCTGAACCCAGTCATCTTAAGTCAACAAAAGTATTCTGAATGCACTAACAGGGACAGGCAGTAACCAATGCTGGGGTTAAATTCAGAAGTTTATTTTTAAAATTTAAAATTTTGATCTAATCCAATCTCAGGAACTTGTCACTTAAAAGATTTTTTGCCAGTTGTAGCCATAAAACCATGTCAACAAACCACTTATTATGTGTTTTCCTGGAAAAAATAATGGCTACAATTAGTCTTTATAAATTTCCAAGCTGGTTGGGTAGAGGTAGGGTACCTTTAGTCCTGGTGCTCAGGGGACAAAGGCAGGAGAATCTTGGCCATCCTGGTCTACACAGCTAGTTCCAGAACAGCCAAGGCTACACAGAAAAATCCTGTCTTGAAAAACCAACTTGCTTTTTAAAGTTAAAAAAAAAGTATATAAATAACCTCATTTACTGTGATCTAAATTATTAACATGTAATGGTGCTATCCAATTAATCTTTCATTTTTCACAAATGAATAAAGTGAGGAATAATTTTTATTCAAAACAATGACATGAATTTTCTAGAAGAGTAAATGGTTATCTATATATTGGCCACATTAGTATAGACCACTAGTGTTTGTTTGTTTGTTTGTTTTTAAGACAAGGGTTCTCTGTGTAGCTCTGGTTGTTCTGGAACTCGCTTTATAGACCAGGCTGGCTTGAAACTCAGAGATCTCCCTGCCTCTGCCTCCCAAGTGCTGGGATTAAAGGCTTGCTCCCAGCAAGAACCAATTATATGTCAACATAAATAGATGGCTAACTAAAATCAGTTTTCAGTTTTGCTCCTCATTGCTGGTGAATTCTCAGCTCAAAATTGTAGCCTGGATATAATATACTATTCTAGATACTAGTTAAATACCAGTATTATGCAATGCTTCCAAATACTAGGTAAGTTCACTTCATAGTAAAATAGACAACTGTATGTTTTTTGTTGTTTTTGTTTATTTGTTTGTTTTCTGAGATGGTGTCTCAGGTAGCCCAGGCTGACCTTAAATTCCAAGAGTCCAGAATAGCTCTGACCTTTGGACCTGCCTTCTTACACTTCCTCCTGCCTACTTACATTTCTTAAGTGACCATAACTGCTAGTTTTATGTGGTGCAGAGGATTGAATCCAGGGTTTCAGGCATGCTAGATAAGCAAGTACTTCAATCCATCACAGTTAAAATGATTCCATGACTGAATACATGAATCACGTAATAATAGAACTTATCACTTCCTTACAAAAATCAGGGGTAGTGGAACACTGTTTTAATACCAGCAGTAGGGAAGCAGAGGCAGGCAGATCTGAGTTTGAAGTCTGTCTGGTCTTGAGTTCCAGAATTGTGTAACCAGGGCTATACGGAGAAATCTGTCCCAAACCAATCAACTAACCATCTATTCCTCTGCTGAACTGTTCTTTGGGGTTAGGGAAGTAGGTGTTAGTACCACTCAGACCTGAAATAGAAAGCATATTAGATTCCTTCCTCTCCTTTAACTGTGAACCTACAACTACTACCACCACTGCTACAATTGTTACTGCCAATATTACTACCACTAAAACTGTCTCTTGTTTGAGATGTAGCTCAGTAGTGAAGCATTTGCCAAGCATGCTTAAGGTCCTGGGCTCCATCCCTAGCACTGCAGGATTAGGTTTTGGCCACGCTGTTACCTAGGCTGGTTTCAAACTGTTGGGTTAGGGTAATTTTCCTTGAAAGCTTCAGCTTTCAAGCAGCTAGGACTACAGACTACAGGTCTATGTTATACTTGACTCCAGTATTCATTTAACTGTGTGTGTGTGTGTGTGTGTGTGTGTAGACAATGTCTCTCTATGTATCCCTGTTGGTTTAGAACTCACTAAACAGACCAAACTGGCCTTGAACACACAGAGTCCATCTGCCTGTCTCCAGAGTACTGGGATTAAAGGTGTGCACCAACCCACTACCAGCCTCATTCAACAAAACTTGTTAAGGACCTACTCTACATAAAGACTGAACAAGTTTACTGAGTCTCCATGGAAAAACTGGATTAACAGATCACAGACACTAAATAAGGAAGAGGAAAAAAAGTTCAACTCTTCACTACACAAATAACACAACAGCAACCTGGAGAAACTGCTATTTTTTCTACAGTGGAAGGTAAGAAAATACATAACATCTGTGTAGCTGAGATGGCTCAGCTGTGCAAAGTGCTTGCTGCTCACCCAGAACCCACTTCATCACCTGTAGCTCCAGCTCCAGAGATCTGATGTCCTCTTCTGGTCTCCCTGGACCCATACACAAATGTGAGTACACTTGGTGACACTCATATACATATAAAAATAAATCTTTAAAATAAGAAAAGCAAGATCCATGTAGTGATGTATGCCCTTAATCCCAGCACTCATGAGGAAGAGGCAGATAACTATAAATCCAAGGCCAGCCTGATCTACATAGAGAGTTCCAGGATAATCAGGTCTCAAAAAAGAAAAAAACTTAAAATAAGAAAAACAGGGAACAATGAATTAATGTATGTTTTAGTGATCAGTTTGATTTCTCTACTCTTTCGTTGTCCAGCATTTCCTGCCCAGGGAATGCTATCACTCAGTGAGCAAGTCTTCCCACCTCAATTAATACAGTCATGTCAATTCTCTATAAATATTACCTTCCCCCAGGTGAGTCTCGATTTTTTTCAAGTTAACAATTAGCACTATATATCATAATATCCAAACCACAACAGTTGCTATACTTTTTGCTTTGTTTTACAAAACAACGTTTCTCTGTGTAGCCCTGGCCGTTCTGGAACTCACTCTGTAGACCAGGCTGGTCTTGAACTCGAAGATCCGACTGCCTCTGCCTCCCAATTGCTGGGATTAAAGGTGTGCCACCACTACCTAGCAACATTTTCAATGCTTTCATTAAAGTTATAAATTTTATAAGGAAGAATAATCAGCAATAATACTGTGAGTATATAGGCCACAAGTCAACAATGAAATAGTCTTGAAAACACAATAGGATTATGGATGCCTGGTAACTGTGTAGAGGCTGAGTTGTTAATAGGTACTAAAGATAGTGGCCACAAAAATCTCTCTGTAGAATATAAATGCAAAGAAAAAAAGATGTTTTAAAGGCTGGCAAGAGGGCTCAACAGATAAAGGCATTTTCTGCTAAGCCTGATGACCTGCACTGGAGAAGAGAATCGACTCCCCAAAAGCTGTCCTCTGTTCATACACAGACACACAAACAAAAAATAAAACAAATAACAAATGTTTTATTTATAAGTTCAGCACTCAGTTGGGCAGTAATGGCGCACACCTTTAATCCCAGCACTTGGGAGGCAGAGGCAGGTTGATCTCTGTGAGTTTGAGGCTAGCCTGGTCTACCAGAGCTAGTTCCAGGACAGCTAGGATTGTAATACAGAGAAACCCTATCTTGAAAAACAAAATAATAATAATAATAATAATAATAATAACAACAACAACTTCAGCACTCGAGAAGCTGAGACGGGAGGATTACTGCATGTTCTAGCTACAGTGTGGAATGCTATCTCAAACAAACAAACAAACAAACAAAAAACCCAAATAAATGGGGTTGGGTTCAGTGGTTAAGAGCACTGGCTGTTCTTTCAAAAAACCAGGGTTCTATTCCCAGCACCCACATGGTAGCTCACAACTGTCTGTAACTACAGCTCTGGGGATCCAACACCCTCTTCCGACTTCCTTCTCACCAGATGTCCACAAGGTGCACATAATACACATAAAAAAAATAAAAAAACTCAGCCGGGCGGTGGTGGTGCACGTCTTTAATCCCAGCCTTTGGGAGGCAGAGGCAGGCGGATCTCTGTGAGTTCGAGGCCAACCTGGTCTACAAGAGCTAGTTCCAGGACAGGTTCCAAAGCTACAGAGAAACCCTGTTTCCAAAAACCAAATAAATTAATTAAATTAAAAACTCAAATTAGGGCCAAGGAATTGGCCTGGTAGGGAAATGCACATAATCCATAAGTCTAATGACTTGGGGTCAATGCCCAGAACTTACATAAAAGGTCACATGGGGTATTGCATGTCTGTAGCCCAGGGAGGCATGGCAGAGGTCACGTGTGGTCTATAAACCCAGTACGATGGGGAAACAGGAGGCATGGCGGGAGAACATGTGCAGCAGCAGAAACAAAACAGATCCTGCCTCAACAAAATGGAAAACGAGAACTAACTCCTCAAAGCTGTTTTCTGACCTTCATTTGAGTGCTGTGGCGCGCATGCATGCAAGTGAAAAATTCAAACTCAAGTAATTAATTACATTTTCCAAGATGTAACCATGAAATGAAAAGAGAAAACCCTCTGACAAATAACAACAGAATGGTCTGGGTTTTTTGTTTTGTTTGTTTTTTTGAGACAGAGTTTCTCTGTAGCTTTGGAGCCTGTCCTGGAACTTTGCTCAGTTACCAGGCTGGCCTCGAACTCAGAGATCCGCCTGCCTCTGCCTCCCAAGTGCTAGGATTAAGGGCGCGCGCCGCCACCACCACCCGGCCAGAATGGTCTGTTTTAGGGAAATACATTTAGGAGCCCGATAAAAGGTACTGGTGGATCAGACTGCAATGTGAATAGAGTTGTTGCAACCAATTCACAACTTTACCTTTCACAAAAGGTGGAAATCCCAACGTCGAATTTTCAGACTCTTCCACCTGCCTCCAAATTTTCATCTTTGAATGAAACAAGGCATGAAAGAAAACAATCTTTTTGTAGCCAGTTAAACTCAATTGAACAAATATTTCCTAAAAATCTACTATGTGCAAGACATTATGAAACGTCTGTCTCATCTCAGAGTTCAAAATTATATGAGAAAAAGAAGAACGAGGTTCCCGGAAGTACAGAAAACAACCCAAAGTCGAATAGAAGCGCTCTGAGGAGTGTGTTTCAAAGGCAAGAGGACTTTGGGGACTAAAGGCCCCAAGAACGGTGGTTTTCGAGACAATGGCCGAAGAAATCGTAGCTAGGGAGATGAAACGTGGTGAGTGTGTGAACCGTCGAAAAACCAGGAGAAGCCAAATTCTAGGTGCCCAGCAAACGCCGGACTCTGCACGCACCGCTCCGCGGACAGGCGCACCCTCTCCCGCGCAGGCGCAGGACTTAAACCCGCGACCCTGTCTCACCTCGGGGTCTTCTGGACTCCTCTTCGGTCAGTTTCCTCGGAGGACGCGAGAAATAATCTCGTCTGGAGAAAGCCCTAGGACCAGGCTACCAGCCGTCCTGTCAACCCGCCTCAGGCGACTGCCAGGCCACGTCCCCATGGCAACGCCGCCAAGCGCCCGTTCGAACGCGCGCGCTGACGCCCGCCCGCCCGCAGTCCCGCAGCACCGACCAATGGCCATTCAGGGAGCCTGCCGTCGTTTACCGCCTTCTCCTCTAAAGAGCCAATCAGGGATCCGAAGAGACAGGAGGCGTAACCGTCTTTCCACCAATGGGTCAGCCGGAGGAAGATCTCGCGACAGTCCCATCAGAGAACCGCGCCTCGGAGGCGGGTCGGAGCGTCCGGTGCCCAATTCTGTTGCTCGGCTGAAGGCCAGCCGGGCTCTTCTGATTGGCTAACGAGCTACGGCTCCGTTTAAGGACCGCCTCCTGCCTCTGCGCTGCCGGTGAGTGCCGCGGTGCTGGGGGGCGGGGGGCTGAAGGGGAGCGGGGGCGGGGGTGACAGGGGCGCGGGTGGTGTGCTGTGCTACCGACCCGCGCTGCGCCATCAGAGCTGACAGTGAGGTGTGTGCAGGACAGGCCCCATCCACTCGCAGGGCCTCGGTTTACCGCTCTGCATCGAAGAAAAGGCTCAGTGGTCCTGTGGTCCGGCGTCGCCCTCTCCTGAATGGCGATGGTGTGGCTCGGAAGAATCCCAAAGACAGGAAGGCCCGGGTTTGGGATTCAGAGAGTCAGTCATACCTTCTCCTTCGGCCTCAGTATTGCCTTGTTGTCGTCGATTAAACCCTGCCTGCATTCCAAGGGATTTTATATAATATATAACATGTTTCATAATAATATATAATATGCGTGTGTGTGTGTGTGTGTGCACTCGCGCGCGCCTTCCTACCTGCCTGAATTTATGTGCACCAAGTGCATGCAGGTCCCTTGGAGGCCAGAAGGCGTCAGATCCCAGAAGCCGGAGTTAAAGGCAGTTGTGAGCCATCTAGTGTAGACTCTTGAGAACCGAACCCCAGTCCTTTGGAAGAGTAGCAGATACTTTTAACCATTAAACTGTCTCTCCAGCGCCCCCCACCAAAGACTTTTTATTTTCTGTTCCAACTGTTCATTGAATGAAGGCTGAGACAGTTATAATAAAGTCACAAGACTCCCATCTTAAAACAAAAAAGCGAAACAGCTTAAGTTGAGAACAGTCAAGTTGTCAAACATAAAAATGTTTACTATCCAGTGGGTATTAAGGTTAATGATGTTAGAAGTTTGGCATGCCTGCGTTTGAATAACTACCAAAAGTATTTCTGGACCATAGTTTTCTCCTTTTCTGAAAAACGGTATCAATGCCTCCCCAGTTTGCGAGGAAGACTGAGTGAAGAAATAAAGGTAAAGCGGCGCAGTGCCTGGCAGGTTAGCTTCTTGGTTAAAAAGGCACCGCCATTATTAAGAATAAATACACTGGCCAGCATGTATGCAGCACCGTGTGTACTTTAATCGAGTGCTCATTTTAGCTCAAAATTCTTCAGTTCAGGGGGGCTGGAGAAGGAATGGTGCAGCCCTTCCTTGCTCTGTAGACCAGGCTGGCCTCGAACTCAGAGATCCGCCTGCCTTTGCCTCCCGAGTGCTGGGATTAAAGGCGTGCTCCACCACTGCTTTACTGGAAAAAAAATGGTTACTTGGCTTACTCTTCCACATCACTGTGGATCACTGAAGGAAGTCAGGACAGGAATGCAAACGGGACTGGACTCTGGAGAGAGGAGCTGATGCGGAGACCGTGAAGGAGTGCTGCTTACTGGCTTGCTCCTTGTGGCCGGGTCAGCCTGCTTTCTTAGGGAATCCAGGACCACCAGTGCAGGGGTAACCCCACCCACAGTGGAATGGGCACTTCCCCGTCAGTGACTAGAAAATGCCCTACAGCTTGCCTACATCTTCCGGAAGTGTTTTCTCAACAGAGGCTCCCTCCTCTCCAGTGAGTCTAGTTTGTTTGAAGTTGACATAAAACTAGTCAAGACATGGATTGTCAAAGTACCTAAGATGAAAGCAATTCTTTTTCTCATAAAAAGTGTCAAGTTTAGGAAACGAAGAATAGAATGAGATATTCCTGAACCTTAGACCCCGTTTCCACTTACCTTGTGGACAGTCTATAGCACTTCAAATTCAACTCCATTCAAAAGGAAATCCATCCAGTTATTCAAGCCTCTTCTGGTTCCCTTGAACTTATACAATCTCTCAGACAGGCAATAAGATATCAACCTTGTCAATGTTAGTTTCTTGAGATACTGCATACGCCTCCCTTCTTTCTCATAGGCTTTCTCTTAATCTAGTTTCCTGCCATTTGCAAGCTGCTGAAATAAGCTGATAACAACAGGTCTCTTTGCCTGCAGTTTTTTCTTCCAGTTTGTTTTCCATCTAGCTTACTGCCAAAATGTTTTTTGTAAAATGTCAATCTGACAAAAATACACTTTACCTAAAACCAGTAGTCCTTATTGTTTACAGGATATAAATTTAGCCAGACTTGGTGGCATGCCTTTAATACCATCACTCCAGAGGCAGAAGCAGACAGATCACTGGGTTTGAAGCTAGCCTGGTTTACATAGAGAGTTCTGGGTCAGCAGAGGTCATATAGTGAGATCCTGTCTAAAATAAATAAATACATAAAATATTTAAAACCAATGTAAGCTAAGCTGCTTACCAATGGAACGCTATGTGTAAGGTCTTCATGACGGTCCTCCAGATGGGGCTCAGTCTGGACATAAAGTATGCTGTATGGATGTGAGGGCCTAAGTTTGACCCTGACACCCAGGTGAAAAACGCATGCACACATGCACATCCTTACGAGGTACTTCTTTGACCTAAAGATCTTTTTCACTGTCTTTTTTCCCCTCCCATACCCAGGCAGAGTTTCTCTGTGTAGCCCTGGCTGTCCTGGAACTCTGTAGACCAGGCTGGCCTTTAACTCAGAGGTCTGCCTTCCTCTGCCTCTCCTCATGAGTGCTGGGAGTAAAGGCGTGCGCCATCACTGCCTGGCCAGCCTGTCTTTCTGTCTTACATACATCCTTACGATGTGTGAAACACTTTGTAGCATCTGTCTGAATGTCGTTTGCTTTCACTGGACTGTGAACCTCTAGAACATGAGACATTAGTAGTATTCAGTTTCACATTCACCCTTCTGTCCAGCCGTAGAGAACACGTTCAGCAGGCAACAGATGAGTGAGGGAAATCCCTCTGTAGGCGCCAGTATCAGAATCATTTAGGATTCCTTCCCATAGCTGAACAGCAGGTGGCACCAAAAGGCCACATAACAAAATTTCCCTAAGAAACATTTTTTGTTCCAACCTTGTCTGACTTTGTCCTGATCCTAGAACCCGGTGTGTCATTGCAGGTAAAACTCTCCTGTTTTCTCCCTCAGCCAAATAACCAAGTTTGCAAAGTGATTCAGCAGCTTGATCTCCCAGAGAGGAAGCAGAGGCCCAGAGAAAGGTACAGTTGGGGGAGCATTTTCTTTGTTTCTAATATTTACATATAACTAGGATTTTTTTCTCTCTTTTTTCTTTTATTATTATTACAAGAAAACTTTATCTGGACAGATGCTTCATTCTTCCTCCAAGAACAAAGAAGGAAGTAGTAGAGGAGGCCATAGGCAGGGAGTCCCATGGAGCTGCTTGGGAGCAAGCAGAGTTGCTCTTCCTCTTCACGGGCATGTGCAAATTTTCTAGAGCCAGATTTAGGCAAAAACCTGTGGTTTTAGGTTTCTCTTTCTTAGAAAACAGCAGTGAAGTCAAGGACACCCTTGTCAAATTGGACTTTTGGGAGCCTCAGGAGATACTTTCCCCACCTAAGTTGGCTTTGGTTACCTCCATCCTCCCTGCTTAAAACCCGTTTTGTGGAAAAGTTTCAGCCAGACATCCTAAACAGTCTCCAGATGAGTCCAGATTAAAGACAAAGGAGTTTTAAAACTGGTGGTGATTTTATTAATCACTTGTGCGTGTTTTCGGAGCCATGTGTACCTTTAACCCTATTTCATGACAAACTGAGCTGTTTAAAAATTACAAGCTTTGGAGTTAGATTTCTCTGGATTCAAATCATATTACCAGCCATTTATGCCACTGGGCAAGTATTTTAATCTTTATGCTTATTTTACTTTTTGAGACAGGATTTATGTGGTCCAGAAAGACCTCAAGTTTATATGTAGTAAAAGCTGGCCTTGATATCCTAATACTGCTGTCTCTCTGCCTTCCAAGTATTGAGGCTACCAGTGCAAGGTGTGTGTCACTAAGCCTGGCTTACTCTTTCTTCAGATCTCAGCTTTAGAAAGGCACATTAGTATAGGCCTTTGTCTTCATTCGGGAGGCAGAGAGGTCTCTGAATACAAGACCAGCTTGGTCTACATTTCTCCATCTGAGCTATACAGTGAGACCCTCTCTTAAAAATCTGTTTCCTTATAAACTAAACATAAGTCTTAAATGATCGCTCTTTTCTGGGCGGTGGTGGCACCCACTTCTAATCCCAATGCTTAGTGGGCAGAGGATGGATCTCCAAGTTCGAGGCCAGCCTGGTCTATAAAGTGAGTTCCAGGCCAGCCAGTGTTACTCAGAGAAACAAAACAAAAAGAAAAGAAAAGAAAAAGATCCTCCTTTGAACTTGTTTGTTTGAGACAAGATCTGTGACACAAGTTCAGTCTCCTGAATGCTAGGATTACAGGCATGTGCCACCATGCCTGGCCTTACAGGGTTGCCTTATAGCAACTTCCGTAGTCAAAAACTGCACAGTGTAGGTGACACCGCCTTGATGCCAGACAGCATAGTGGCATGAAACACTGGTTTAAGGGATGTGAGGAGGGTTTAGGGAGTCTGTTATGTAAAGGCTGAAGGTATGGCTCAGTTGGAGAGCGCTTCACATGTGTGAAGTCTGAGTTCACGCTAGCTCTGGCCCCACAAAATAAATAAGCAAGCAAATAAAAATATGTGTTTGTGAGAACTTTTGCAGGTAGCTGCAGTAGCATTCTTGATTAATTTGATGTATTGTTGGACCATGGCAACATGGCCATTTGTCTGTAACCCCCCCACACACACCAAATATCCTAGACTGTGAGGAAATTCTGTGTGTGGAGAAAGTCAAGAGCATTTTTCCTTAGCTTCTGGAACCTTCTGATGACATTGAGGATTTTTTTCTCTTCTTTTCTTCTAACCACCTCAGGCACTCTGCCACCTTTCTGAAGTGTGAATTGCCTGCTGTCAGCCTGGAGTTCTCACCTCTGCAATCCTGGCTGCAGGCATATTTGCATATTGGATGCTGTGTTCTTTAACCCCCTGAGGTTTGAATACACTTGGAGAATGTATGAGAGCAGAATACTTTCAAGCCCCTGGATCGTTTCTGCTCCCTCTTCTCCAAAAAAACAGAAAACCAACAAAAGCTCCATTGACTTTTATGCAAATGGCACTCTTCAAGAAAACATTGAGCTGTTTCCCAGGGCCCCAGAACATACTTAAACATTTGTTTCAGTGGGAGGTGGGGAAAAGAGTTCTGTTGAGTCAGTGAACATCTGTTGAGCTGCTGAGCTGAGTCCCAAGGAAACAGACTGAGTCTGGTTCTTGCTCGCCAGAGGTACCAACAGAGACTTACCTTACAAGGGATGCATACTTAAAGTGGCTTTGTACTGGGTCACTTTAGCTATACGGGAACTACATTTCCCAGAAATCTCTTTTTTAAGAATGTGTGTGTGTGTGTGTTTTGTCTGCATATATGTCTGTGAACCACATGCATGCCTAGCGCCCAAGGAGGGAGGAGCCTCCATGTGGATGTTGGGAATTGAACCTGGATCCTTTCCAAGAACAAGTAAGTGCTCTTAAGCACTGAGCCAAATCTCCAGCCCCAGAATCCCCTTCTTAATGGCTCTGGCTCAGGACTGCCCACAACAAATGTCCGCATACGATCTGGAAAGCTGGAGTGAAAGCAGCCAGGATGTTGTACAGCACAGAGCTGGCATGGCTGTAGTGCATACACCTTCATGCCAATCTGCTGACTCACCTTGCTGATGAAGGACAGCATCTAGGCCTGAAGAAATCCAGCTCATACTGAATCCTCCTCTTCCTCTCTAAGATGGCATCCATCTCTGGGGGGCTCTGGTTTTACCTACTGCCATCTGTGTCACCAAGCCTAGAAACAAAGAAAGGAAGTCTAGGGTTGTCGTTTATCTTCATGACTTCCAGTTGTGCTCACCGGTCTCCATGTGCTCTCACATGCTTTAGTTTCCTTGCTTTCCTCTACTTCACATCTAACCCCACCCCCAGATTGCTAATACTACTAGTCTTTAGGCCCAGCAGCAGATGTGGAGGTGACTGGCTTGCATGATTTCTCTACTAGCTCCCTGAGCTGGAGATAGTTTGTGCTGAGGCAGGAGGATCTCAAAATTGAGGCTAGCTTGAACTACATAATACGCTCAAGACCAAACATGAACTATCTAGCAGTATCCCACCATGAAAAACCAAGGCCTAGAAAGGTAGGTTAGTGGTTAGAGTACTTGCCTCTCGTCCAGATCCCAGTATTTGATTCCCACCAACACACATACACTCCTTATAATAAATGCCTAAGTGTCTGTGAGTCAGAGTCCTCTCTGATGGCGTCTTATAGTAGAGATTTATAGAGTTATTACAAGCCTGAAGACCTCACTAAAAAGGTGACACTTGAGCTATTTCAAAAGTTAAAAGTAGAGCCGGGTGGTGGTGGCGAACGCCTTTAATCCCAGCACTCTCGGGAGGCAGAGGCAGGCGGATCTCCGTGAGTTCGAGGCCAGCCTGGTCTACAGAGCGAATTTCAGGACAGGCTCCAAAGCTACAGCAAAACCCTGTCTCAAACAAACAAACAAACAGTTAAAGTATGGCTGGAGAGATGGCTTAGCCATGAAAAGCACTGCCTGTTCTTCCAGAGGACCTGGATTCATTCCCAGCAACCACATGGCAGCTCACAACTGTCTGTGACTCTAGTACCAGGGGACCTGACACCCTCACACAGACATACATGCAGGCAAAACATCAATGCATAGAAAAATAAAATTATTAGACAGGTGTGTTGGTGCACACCTTTAATCCTAGCACTCAGGAGCAGAGACAGGTAGATCTCTGTGATTTTGAGGTAGGCCTGGTCTACAGAGCGAGTTCCAGGACAGCGAGGGCTGTTACACAGAAAAAACCAAAATAAAACAAAGAAGTGGGGCCGGCAATGTGGCTTAAGAGGTAAAATGCTTGCTGTTAACTGGACAATGAGTTCAGCCGCTGGAGCAGATAAAAATAGGAGAGAATTCCTTGTCACACCTGTAGCCCCCACAACAATAACTATAAATAAGCAATAGTTGTTAAAGGGTTAAGTAGGAAGCATTGTCTATATGAGTTTGGGGATAGGCTTCTAGTACACAGCTGGTTTAAGCCAATTGAAAGGGCAATGGGGAGTTCTCCCTCTCTAGAAGATTGTCTTTCCTGTGAGTCAAGCATACATAGACTAAGCACCTCTCCTTAGCTGTCTGATCAGATTATAGGCCAGACTGTTTCTTTAGTGCAGCCTCTTTACAAACTGCTGGAATGTACGTTTTCTACTATGCTAAGACTTTCTCCCCACTCCCATTCCTCTCCACAGGAAAATACTAGCCTTTCCTCTCTTTTATGGGTATACATGGCCACCTAAGGCCTGTCATTCTTGTCCTTCATGAAGGCATCTTTCTTTTCTCATGCTCTATTTTTTTTCTTTTTGTCTTTATTTTTGTTTTTTTGAGACAGGGTTTCTCTGTAGCTTTGGAGCCTGTCCTGGAACTGACTCTGTAGACCAGGCTGGCCTCAAACTCACAAAGATCTGCCTGCCTCTGCCTCCCGAGTGCTGGGATTAAAGGTGTGTGCCACCACCACCCTGTCGAGTCTTAGATTTCTGATGTTTCCAGGGCTCTGGCATTCATTATATGGAGCTCTTCAAGAGGCAAGAGGAAGGTATCCTACATTTATTACTTTCTAATTGTAGGAAGGCTATAGGATCAGTTACCTGTTTCTACATGAATTCTAAGCCAGTGATTAAAATACTTGTTCAGTAGTTCTGCACTGACAAGGTGCTTTCTTATGGCTTCCAGAATGGGAAGTGTTCTCAGCATAAATAAGGAGTCCAGGAAAATAGAACATGGTGTTTCATAAAAGCCTATGTACATATGAATTTTTTAACTCAAAAAAGATCTCATTATACATATTCTGTACCATAATTTTTTCAATTAATATATCCAAAAATATTTTCTTACAGCCAGAACATTTGGTTCTATCCCATTTTTAATGGTGTGTGTGTGTGCCGCAGAGATAGATGTATATACCGAAATGTCACTAACCATTCCCACACCAATGCTTTTAAAAAGTGATATACCAGGTGGTGCACGCCTTTAATCCCAACGCTTTGGAGGCAGAGGCAGGTGGATCTCTGTGAGTTCGAGACCAGCCTGGTCTACAAGAGCTAGTTCCAGGACAGGCTCCAAAGCTACAGAGAAACCCTGTCTCGAAAAACCCAAAAAAAAAAAAAAAAAAAAAAAAAAAAGTTTGGAGACAGAGGCAGGTGGAGCTCTGTGAATTTGAGGCCAGCCAGAGCTCCATTAATAAGAAAAAGAAGGAAGAAAACTAAATGGTGATTACGCAGCCCTCTGCAGCCTCTTCAGGTAGAACTGTTATCCTCCAAGTCTAGGCCCCAGATTCATGCTGTGAACAATCATGACAGTTTGCCTCTGCTGGAGTGAAGGAGAGACTTCTTCCTTCCTTCCTTCCTTCCTTCCTTCCTTCCTTCCTTCCTTCCTTCCTTCTTTCCTTCCTTCCTCCCTTTTTTCTTTCTTTTTTTAACCATTGGTGTTTTTTACTTTTCATTTGGACCTAATGCATATGTGACTTAATAGACATGAATATGAGACTGAAAAATGAACAAAAGTGTCATGGTGTATCAGACTACCTAAGTGACCCCACTGGAGTCTCCGCTTTAAGGACTCGGGATATAGGCTGAGGGAAATGGGATTGTGAGCTTAACTGTAACACGTTCCTAGTGTCTTTTCTGTTTCAGTGAGTAGGTGCTGCGTCTCTGTAGTCTCATAATGCATACAAACGAGTCTTAAGTTTCACAGGGAGACCTGGAGCTCAGGGCAGAAGCTCCTTGACGTGGGTGGTTACCAGGGTCCTGTAGTAGTTACAGACAAAGCTTCGTCCCTAACCCTGGATGCCCCTCTGTATTAGTTATGTTCTTGTTGCTGTGACAAACACCATAACCAAAAGCAACTTGGGGAGGAAAGGGCTTATTTCAGCTTAGAGTTTATAGTTTGTCATGCAGGGAACTCAAGGCAGAAACTAAAACAGAGAGCATGGAGGAACACTGCTTATAGGCTTTCTCTCCTTGGCTTGCTCAGGCTGATTTATTGATTGATTGATTGATTGATTGATTGATCAATCGATCGATTGATTGATCTATTGATTGATTTTGAGACAGGGTATTTTTCTGTGTAGCTTTGACTGTCCTGAAACTGCTGGAACTGACTCTGTAGACCAGGCTGGGCCTCAAACTCACAGAATTCCACCTGCCTCTTTTTCCTACCTCCTGAGTGCTGGGATTAAAGGTATACACTACCATGCCTGGCTGTTCAGCCTGCTTTATTTATATGTATGTATGTATGTATGTATGTATGTATGCATGCATGTATGTGTCTGTGTGTATATACACATATTTTTCAGGTTTTTGTTTTTGTTTTTCGAGACAGAGTTTCTGTGTGTAGCCCTGGCTGTCCTAGAACTCACTTTGTACACCAGGCTGGCCTTGAACTCAGAGATCTGCCTGCCTTGGTCTTTCCAGTGCTAGGATTGAAAGGCTCGTATCACCACTGACTGGCCAGCCTGCTTTCTTATACCACCTACCTAAGGATGACCCCACCTTCAGTGTGCTGGGCCTTCCTACATCAACCATTAATCAAGAAAATACTCCACTTGCCTACAGGCTAATATTCTAGAGGCATTTTCTCAACAGTAGCAAAACTAAGAAACTAACCTCCATTTCTTGGCATGCTGTCTGTCCTTTTGTGGGTTGAGATCACTGTTAGCCAGTCCTTGCTGTTCTCCAGCTCTGCCCCATGTGTGGATTTTCCGGTTGTGTATAGCTTCCCAGTGTTTCACTTCTTCTTTAACTTCATAGACAGAGCATGGCCCTGAGAGCATGTGGCTTGATCATCTTTCGAAGACACCTTATTCCCAAGGTGGACAACAGCACAATTGAGTTTCTGCTGCTGCAGGCATCAAATGGCATCCATCACTGGACTCCTCCCAAAGGTGCTGGGCAGAGGGGTTAGCTTTTGGGGAAATGCCAAGCTTTGCTCAGGAATCCACCCTGACAGACTTCCTACAAGGCTTGTTTGCCAGTAAGGATACAGCAGGGGGAGGTGGGAGAGGCAAGAGCACTTAATCCTTTCTATGTTTAAGGTCTCTAGGCCAGCCCAGACCTAGAAATAGGATTCTGCAGCTGACCCCAGCAGACAAAGCCCCTGGTGTTTTTCTGCCATTCACCTGTACTCTAGCCCATGCATGGCTAGACAGGAGAAGAGCCCCTGGACTAGGACCTGGGACTGTCGGAACTGAGCAAAACACGGCCTGTGCCTACCTTCTGAGTTTTTTATCTATCAAAGTAGAGCTTGACTTAAAAATCCCATGTTTTCTTCCTGCCCTTTTTCTGATTTAACTTGATAAGATCCTTTGCTTCTTTGTCCAGCGTTCCCTTCACTAGGGTTTTCTTTTGTGGACCTCACATCCAGGGAGTATGAGTTCTGGACTGTTAGGGACGCAGAGCAGCTGGCTTTCCTGGTCATAGGCCATTGGCATATTCTGGCAGGAACGGAAGGGTCCTTCTTAGACCAAGAGGCCGTGAAGATCACGGAGACCTTGCACTTGTAGTCTCAGCAGCCGCCTTTGCCTGGGCTCCTCCCTGAGCACCCAGGACAGAGCTAGTCAGGTCTTCAAAAGGCAAAAGAAAGGTGAAGAAGAAAGTCCAGTGGCCTGTAGCCTTTGACGTGGCCAAGATGTATTTATAAGTAGGTTTTCATTCACTAGCGTTCTGGATGCTGTTTTAAGGGTACAAAAGATCCCCTTGGATGTTCCTGAAAGAGAAGAGGTGGACGGAGTGTCCCCCGTGGAGCCCGTGCTCATTTGAGTATGTATTTTCATAACTCTTCTTGGAAGCCCACACTCATGCTATTGGGTGTGTCTTACTTTTTCTGACTGCCTCTGTTAATTCTGATGTTGCCGGACAATGGTGGCTAACACCTTTAATCCCAGCAGAGGCAGAGGCAGCGGATCTCTGAAGTCAAGACCAGCCTGATGTATAGAACAAGTTAGTTCCAGGACAGCTAGGACTACACAGAGAAATCCTGTCTTGAAAAGCCAAAAAAGGAAAAAAAAATCCTCATGCTTACACTTACATTAAAATGTCTTTATTTAATCCAACTCTGCTTCAGATGGGGATGAAGCCATCCTTGACTGAGGCCATTGGGATGGTCCCAGTGAGCAATAACAGATTGGCTCTGGCACTTTCTGGGATGAGGCCCCAGAGTAAACAGCCCTGACAGATAAAAACAGAAGGGTAGGATGGGAAGGCAGAGACAGACAGCTGAGATTGGAAGAAACAAGACATGGCAACAGAAAAGAAGTTTTTGCACATTTGAGTTGCACAGGGAAGAACAGGGTAATAGAGAGGCGCCACAAATACTGTAGCTAGGAGTGTTCACACTTCTCTCCTGATCACGGGAGTCACACTGCGGGTCCTCTCACTTGGAGATGGCAAAGGACCTCTCCTAATCATCTCTGTCTTTGACCTGGGATGAAATTACCCTCCTGGCATCGGTGGGCAGCAGACTGAATATATGTTCCTGGGTGGGTGTCCTAAGATTCGCAGACAGCTGGGAGGAGGGGTGCACCCTGAATCAGCGTCTTCTGGCACCACCAGTGTCTCTCCTACTTTTCTTCCTCAATACATTATCAGTGCGGTCTGTGCACACTGTAGGAAGTGGTGTAGGCAAAAACTTTCTCCAGAAGCAGGCAGCTAGAATGGATTCCAGAAGTGCCAAGTTCCTAGTTTCCATTCAGCAGCCACTAGGCAGCTGCCCAGACCCCTGGGAGGTAGAACTCCTAGTGTATAGCTCCACCTTCAGGCCAACGAGGGAACAGCTGTCAGTTCCTGCTCCTCATGAGCTCCCGACCGAACTAGGAGGGCCCCTCAGCAACTTGCCAGAGCCAGGAGGAGATACAGGTTACCAGAACCCTTTCATTGCTTCTGGGCCCTTCTGGGACACTAAGAATTTGTGGGAAAGGCCTAGGGGTAAAGCTGGGGGCCACCACAGTCTGCAGAACTTCAAGTGTTGCTGCAACAGTTTCTTGGCAGCTGTCGGCTTTGATTTGGCTCTTGCCAACAAATTTTCTTAGAACTGGCTCTTGGCTTGTCCTTAGTCTTAAGTTCCCATCACGACTTTCCCTGTGAGTCTGAAATCTGGCCTTGCTCAGTTAGGAGGATGAAAACAATTTGAGAACGCCTTGATGGCTACTTGGAAACAGCTGCTGGGGCAGCAGTGCGGGGCTTGCGCCTGTTCACTGTAGAGTGTTGAATCCTCACTGGGGCTTTCCGCTGCCCACTCTGCCAAGAGACTGCCTCTCCTTGGAAAATTACTTTAAGGTCTCCAAGAAAAGGGGTCCCTGTGAATAATATAGGGAGAAAACTCAAAAGAATGGGAAAGCAGAGATCTGAGGAAAGCCATCTCATGGACACCAGAAGGCAGTCAGTGTTCTGGGAAGGGGCCGTAGCTTAGTGGTAGAGTGCCTACCTCCTGTGCACACAGCCCCAAGTGTAACACGTGGCACAGCAATAACGAAGCGATATCTGAATCTGACCTGCCAAGCACATTTTTGTCACTCTCTACAAAGATGGAGTAGGAAGGAGGGATTTCTCGGACCTAAGAACCGACATGGCCTGCCTTACAGCCTCCCTAGGGATGTTAGGGTACCATGACCCGCAGACTGCCTTTGGCCCAGGCACTCCCAGGAAGGTCACTGAAGACCCTGGCTTTCTGCCATCTGTCCTGAAAGTCCAGCTTCTTCTTTATTTCCTCCTAACCAGGCCATGTGGACCCTGGAGAGACTGACTTGGAAACAGCCCTGCGAGAGACTCAGGAGGAAACAGGCATAGAAGCAAGCCAGCTGACCATCATTGAGGGGTTCAGAAGGGAGCTCAACTATGTGGCCTGGAAGAAGCCGAAAACAGTCATTTACTGGCTGGCAGAGGTGAAGGACTACAATGTAGAGATCTGCCTCTCCCAGGAGCATCAAGCCTACCGCTGGCTAAGACTGGAAGAGGCCTGCCAGTTGGCTCAGTTCAATGAGATGAAGGCAACACTCCAAGAAGGACACCAGTTCCTCTGCTCCACACCGGCCTGAGCTGACCAGAACAAATGCTTCCATTGCTTCCTTGAGGGTCTCCTGAGATGAACCCACCCTCCTATTCAGGGAAGGGTGCACTGGTCTTTGCCTTGCTATGGCCAAGAGCAGATAGGTTGGTGGAAGTAAAATTAATTTGGCACTCTCAGGTGAGGGCAAGGAAGCCCTGGATTCAGTCCCTAGCATAGACAATAATTACTTTCAAAATAAGAGCAAGCAAGAATTTTAGCTAAGTTAAAAAGCAAAGAAGGGTAAAAAATTTTAAATGCCAGCCCCAGTAAGTGTATCCTCATAATTTATAAATAAACTTCAAACCGTTTACATAGCCTTTTAACCTGTGTGCTTATTTCTTGGAATCATGCCATTGGTTGGGAAAAAGAAAACTGAAGGCAGTGTTGGTGCACACCCTTAACCCCAGCACTCGGGAGGCAGAGCAGGCAGATCTCTGTGAGTTTGAGGCCAGCCTGGTCTACAGAGCGAGTTCCAGGGCAGCCAGGACTACACACAGAAAAAAAATCCTGTCTTGAAAAACTATATATATATATATATATATAGAGAGAGAGAGAGAGAGAGAGAAACTAAAGTGAATGAGAGCTCTGGATTTAACCAGAGGGAATCCTCAGACCACCAGGCCATTTTGACCGTGTAAACCAGAGGAAACCCTATACCCTAAAGCTAAAGGCTGGTACCATGAGAATGGAAGAGATGCAGCACATCTAGGGTGACCCTTCTGCTCTGCTCTGTAGCTCCAAGCACTTCCTCAACCACATATAGACCCATAGAGCCGGGATTTCCAAGCCACTAGAACTAGAGTGCAGAAATTGAATGTTCTATTTTTGATATCTCTCCAGCACCCACATATTTTGTAGATACATAGGAAATATTTCAGACCCAAAACTTTGGACTGCCTGGGCAAAAACAGAGAGGTGGGAAACAGGTGGATAATCAGGTTAGTAGCACTTGTGCCTTGCCATTTAACCTGGCCTGTCCCCCAGAGTAATGAGCCTTGTCATTATGGTTGAGGTAGAAAATGAAACAAGCCCAAATTCACGGGCTCTGACCCTCACCCACAACTACCTTCCCCACGGTTAGCAAACTTAGCATTGCCATTTCTTCCTAACCTCTGCCTGTTGACTCTCTCCACAATGCTGCTGTAAGACCCGAGGTGCAAGAGTTGGGTCTCGGCCTTCTTTTGCCTTGCTACTAGGGCTCAAGGAATGCTGAGGCAGGTGTCAGATCCGAGAGCCTGTCCAGCAGCTGTTAGCAGCTGGGTTCATGCGGATTTTATTAGAGGATTGTTGCCCAGTGAGGCACAGAAGATTGGAGGGGAAGGGGCGTTGGCAAAGGTCAAGGCGGATTACCAGAGTCAAGAACAGCCGCCCCAAGGAAGGAGAGCGGAGTCACCCGGTCTTAAGCAGCCTTCCAGATGTTTCCAGTCACGGGCTCTCTATGCAGACAGGGCAGAAGCAGAAGCCCTAGTGAACAGATCCTGGAGCACAGCCAAGGACCTAAGTGGCTTTGTTCCTCGCCCCTTTGAGCAGCATTCTCCAAAGGAGGCCTGCTGCAGGAAGTTTTTGGAGCTTAATGTTCTCTTCCAGGCCAGCAGGGACCACATCCCACTGATTTAATAAATGCCTGCTGGGCAGTG